>NW_009199748.1:0-13693 GCF_000690835.1 Fulmarus glacialis | reverse complement strand
AACCGACCGATGCCCAGCCAGTCCCCGAGCAGCGGTCCCCCAGCCAGCTTTCCGCTAGTTTATATACTGAGCATGACGTCATATGGTATGGGATATCCCTTTGGCCAGTTTGGGTCAGCTGTCCTGGCTGTGCCCCCTCCCAGCTTCTTGTGTATCTCCAGCCTTCTCAGTCGGTAGAGCATGAGAAGCTGAAAAGTCTTTGACTCTCTGTAAGCACTTCTCAGCAATAACAAAAACATCCCTATATTGTCAACGCTGGTTCCAGCACAAATCCAAACCATAGCCCCATACTAGCTACTATGAACAAAATTAACTCTATCCCAGCCAAAACCAGCACAATAGCGCATGCAGAGATCCTAGGCGTATCAGGGCTGTGCGGTGCACAAGCTGCCTGCCTGGTTCATCTGAGATCCTCAAATCATGGTTTGCTTGTGGATAAAACTCTTGAATAGGAGACAATTTCTAAACTGTGATAACTGAAGATTCATGTAAATGCTACCTAGTGAAAACGCAGAAAAGTTGGAAAAGGTTTTGTGAGGACTAACTGACTTGTTCCAGTGTTTTAAAACGAAACTCAGTTTATTGTTTTGAAGCTGATCAGCCTTTAAGATGAATCCAGATTAATAATTTAAAGATAAAATGTCTGAATGGTATCATATTTGGCAGCACTCCCATCTCTTTATGTACGTAAACATGTGCTATGCTGCTGTATTAGTGAACTATCAATGAAAAGAAAAGCAATGCTGGAGGAGGGTCGGACGTATTCAGATTTGGGAAAAATGAAAGTAACCCTGTGTAGCCACTTTTGAATGTTTTTATTCCTAATAGACTGGAGCAATTATTCAATAACATGTCACCCATGTGAAAATATGTTCCTTGTGGTGCTATCAAAATAACTGCAATCTTAGCATAACTACTGCAAAAAGTGATGGCCAAACAAGCAAATGCAGATTTAATTTACTTTCCTCTCTTAAAAACAGTAGACAAATACCTTTATGTTATCTTTCTTTTTTTTTTTAGCCTAATTTTCTTCTTTTTTAAAATGCCTGTTCCACTTCTAGGCACAGGCACTTCAGTATAAATGAATACTGATGATGAATTAATTCAGTCTACACTAGATCTGCATAGGCTAAAAGTAGGTTATGGTACAAAGCTCCGGTTTCTTGCTGAAGTGATAATTTGAGGCCAGCAGAAGTACATAAGAGTGAATTATTTCACTCATCTTGTTTTTTTCTCAAAATATGAGTATAACACTAAAAATGAAGCTGGCTTTTTAAAACTGACTATAAAATGTCACTGTAGCATTCTACTTTTATCTCCTAATTGTAGGAGATATCGCTATCTTGTTTATGTGCTTTCAGTAATTATCTTATTCTCTAACCTTAATATTGCTCCTTACAGGTATTGATTTTGATTTCATTTTTTTCTTTTGAAATAAACAATGTTTTTTCTATGCCTCATTTTGGGTCAGCTGTGATTTTCTCTTACATTCTACCAAAATTGCAGTGGGGGCCTCTTGTGCTCTAGCTGGAGGGGTGTCCACAATTGTGGGTGGGGTTTTTTTTTCACACTCTGCCCCCCGCCCCTCCCCCCCCCAAAAAAAAAGCTAGCACAGGCATGTAAAAGAAGGCTATTATTTTTAGGTTATCTTTCTTATCGTTAGAAAGGAATTGTTAGGTTTTTGGACACATCTCTTTTCTTCAACAGGCCACCAAATAAAGCCAGCTAAACCTGACAATCAGACAATGGCTTTTCCTCTGTGACTTTCCAAATAGATGAATCAGAAAGAATTTGTCTCTGGATTTTGAAAGATACTGCTGTATGATTGCTCAGGATTCATTCCTGGTAGGTCAGTTCTGCAGGTATCGCTTGGATGGAGTCTCAGATTGAAAGCTGAAGAAAAGGAACAAATTTTCGTGGCTTTCGAAGCAATGAATAGGGAGCCAGAACCGCAGCTGTGGAGCTTGCAGTAGAAATATTTTGGGAATCCAGACAAGCCACTTTAAGTGACTCCTTCTTACAAATCCAGTTTCTCTCTTTGTTGTGCAGAAAATGTATACATACTTTTTTTCTGTACTATGCAGTAAAATTATATAGGTATGTGTATATTTTAACTTGTAGGAAACTGTCTTGCAAAATCTGTGTCATACTGAAATTTAGGGGCTTCATTCATCATCTTACAACGTGTGAACCTAAGAAAATTCAAAGTGTTAGAAGAACCAATGGAAAAAAAAATGTCTGTCTTGCTAAATTGTGCAGCTGTTTTGGTAATGTGTGTATGTTAAACTTGATGCCACTGTAACTATCACCTTTTCCCCCACTGAGTTCTTGGAAGTTTAAAAAACTCTGAAAGTGAATTTATCTAGTAGTTTTTCTGGTCAGGTGGCCACATTTAATCTCTGTTTTAAGGAAAAACTACGTGCTTGAAGATTTTTGTCCTGCCATGAATAACTAAGCTGTCATGATTCCACTGCTGCATTTAATACAGAGCTCACACATTGACTACAATAGAGCAGAATTTAACTGATAGGTATAGTATGTTTCTGCCTGGGAAATTTTTACACTTCAGGTGAAATGAGGCAAGCACAAGAATAGATCTTAGGTGAAGAAATGTGACACTCTCTATCCTTAGGGAGCAAAAAAGCATGCAGTACAAACTACAAAAACTTGACATGCACAGACTTGTATGGTCTACCTTACTAATTGCTCTAAAATTCCTCACTGGCTGCTGTATTTTTAAAATATGAAGAGAAAATTAGTGTGCATTGCACTTTATAAATAATTCTTGCACATTTAACTCATCATTTTTATCATTAGTCAGGAAGCAATTAACATTTTAAATGCTAATTTTTAGACTATTAGAGAAATATCCGCTGATATGAGACTGCTGAGATGGGAGCATGCCGCGGTAGATTATTATAGCGTGAAGACTGTAGGGAAGAATACTATATGTTTCAATTCAAGTGTCAGCAAGAAGTGATACAGTACAGATCCATAGCAAACTGGGAAATTTATTTTAGTCTCTGGAGGAAAAATAACAAAGCAGAGGTATATAGAAAGCCTTACTAGAGAAAAAAAGTAAAGCAAACAAGAAAGGTTTTTTTGGATGTCAGAGTTGTATTGTTTTTTAAGTAGAACATTTGGATTAGCACATTTTTGCACATCTAGCATAAGAAATTTTTTGCTTGTTAGCCTTTTCCTGTTGTAATCTCTCCGGGATCATATTAAAATAGTGACACCTGGAGAGCTCCGGCACACAAAGGCTGGAAATTATATGCAAGCAAACATGCCCACTGATGGGACATGCAAAGGACTAGGTTTCCAGTTTACTCTCCTTACCGTTGTTCATTCCAGTCAGCAGAGGAGATTCTGAAATTGCACAGGACATAAGAAACTCACATATGAGGGCTGTTTTCAGAGAAAGAGAGAGACCAAGTCAGAATATCATGCTTAGGGGACAGACAACTTGAGCAGGGTTTGAGACCTGCTGTTGGGTCCTGGCTTTGCAGGTGACTTGCTCTGTGATGTTCGGTCAGGGGTTCTACTTCCAGAGATACAGGGTGATGATACCGCTTTCCTTCATGGGGTACTTGGAGCTTTGTGTCTTCTAAGCTCTGTCATAATTACTGTTTATTTTAAATAATAACTAATTGTATACTTGTATCCCTCTGGACAAAGGCAACCAGAAGAGAGTTAGAAAAGTTATGGAAATGTATGTAGTCTGTGTTGCCCTTCTCCCCTCCCATTCCTTTGAATGCTGACATACTCAGTTTTAGAAAATCCCGGTGTTAGCTATTTAGACATGGAAGCGTGAGAGAGACTTTGTTCTTCCATTTTGTCATGCTACTAGTCATGATAATTGGCAGAGTCATGTTTTATTAACTACAGAAACAAAATTGCTAGATCCATTGAATGCCAGATGCTGTTGGCTAGGGCATATATTTTGCCCTAAGCAACTTCTCATTTCCATTTTGCTAACATCTCTATAACACCTAGCCTCATAACAAGTGGATGGTTTGATGAATTGGCTGAATGGTATGGGTTCTATTAGCCCCCAACCCTCTCCTAGATGGGCAATAGAGTTTGAAGTCATTCTTCTCAAACTCCTGCTTTAGCAGCAAGTTTACTAGTAATAAACCAAATACAGTAATGAAATTCAGTTACGTCTGCTCAAGTTGACTGGTTATGCATTCAGAAAGAAGCACCTGTGTAGCAAACTGCTGGCAAATGTCCATCTAAATGAGCTTGTTATTGCACACACATCCATTTTGCTATTTCCAGCAGGTAGCTCCTCAGAGCTCACTGGCAGTGTTCATTGGGCTCCGTCAGTGAACATTTGTTTACATCATGATTTATATCTGATAGGACTGTCTTTGTTCAAGTACTTTCACTTAAAATCGATTATAACTTTTAAGAACTGTGAAATCTTTTGTTTTCTACCTCTCATATAGGAAATATTGTTAACTTACATTCAAAACCATAGTCCAACTGGAGTTAATGGGAGTGTGAGCAGGGGCTAGCAGTAAATACTTCGTCAAAGTTGCATGGGTGTTTTCCACAAAGCCAATTACAAAGGATATCAGGTTCCTAACAGGAGCATTCAGAAGCTCTGCAAAATAAATAAATAATAGAATATTCTAAGTAAGCTGTCTAAAAATAATCATTCTGTCGTAAGTATTTATGTTAAAAGTTTAGTAGGAAAAAACAAAGACAACATGATAAAACCAGTACCAACAAACAAAAACAACTTGAAGGTTAACAAAGTCAAATAAAAAACAACTACACAGAAATTGAAAGTCACTTTACTGGAGCAATTTCCCTGTCTAAAACACATGCATAATGTTGTATTTATCTGCTTTCTATGGCATGTTGCAATGGAATTATTTCACTTGTTCAACATTTAGAAAATTTAATATTCTCTAAAATTACAAGTTGTTACTAAAAAGCTGAGAAAACCCATGAAGGGTCATAGCAAGCCTTAGATCCACATGTGCAGTTGCAAGATTTTGCAAGGGCAAGAAATGGCTTACAGCCACAGCTTTTTGTAGAAGTACAAGAATCCAGGACTGATCCATACAATAAATACCTACATTAAAAACAAATTACTTGTAGAAAGTCCCAAACACAGATAATGGGTCAAATCAGTGCGTACAGCCCCTCCAGCTTTTCTTACTGATGTGACCCCTCATGTTTTCATTCGAGACAAAAATTTCCTGGCTTCTGCAGAGGAAGAGGCTCTGCAGAATGTCCTGTCCTCTCTTTCTTGTAGGAGCCTGTAAAGTTACTGTGCATTAATTAACACCCATGGCAGTTTCAGACCATCAGATAAGTCAATTCTTGAAACAGCGGTGGGAAGCTAGTATTGTGTGAGATGTTTCTATCCTGCACTGGTGAAATTAGGGTGAAAACTGCTACTGAAAATAGCATGAATTTTGTTCCCTGGTGCTTTTTCCTTTCTGTCTGCTTCAGAGAGGCTGAGTTAGAGTACTAGGACAGAATGTGCTGGGACTGTGGGTGACACAAGATCTTGAGGATGAAGTCCGATTTCACCAAGTCTATTTTTCATTTTGATAGTCTTCACTGCAAATTAAAGCCCCGGTATTCGAAGTATGATTGCCCCTTGGCTTTGTAGCTTATTAGCATGTGGGAAGTCTTCTGTGTTCAGGTCAGCTCAAGATCATGCAGAGATCTAGCTTTTCAGCTTTACTCAAGTCCTGGTGTTCCCTTCTTACAAAGTGGGTTAATATGTTTAGAAGAATTTTCTCACTGATCTATTTTTGCCAGAAATAGTGAAAGGGAGAGATTCTGGCTGTGAAGTAGGGGAGGGGAAAATGCATACTGAAACAACTTAAAGCATACAGAAAAAGATATTATAACTTGACTGAGAACTGAGTCTCAATTAGCTGCCACAAATATAGTGCATGGCTTTTCCAGAAAGAATTTCGTTGCTGCACCTCAGTCTAACCTTGAATAGAATTTGAAACAAACTGAATATTCAGCATTCTGCAATTTACAGTCTCATAAATATCATAACAGTATTACTGTTATTTAAAAAAAAAAAAAGGAGTTCAGTTCTATATTTCTTACCCCTACACACATTCCTATGTGTAATCCAACCCAAAACATCCTGACCTGGTATATGTTATTGCTGGAAGGTCTGGAGGTATTTTGCAAGACTGCTCATACTAACATAGAGGAAAAGCAATTCCAAAGAGGCAAAGAGTATAAGAGTTTAGCAGCTGTTTAGGGCTTAATCCAAATCCTGTTGAGGTAAAAAAAAAGAAAATGGTAGATTTTGATGAAATAATTGTCCTATTCAAATATTTTGTAATCTCAATATAAAAACACCAGGCATGCAAGGGTGAAATTCATAGTATAATATGCATTGTGCTTATAAATTGAGCACTAGGGAGATGTCATTTTCGTTGACATATGCTTCATTTATTTTTTGGGGCAGTGTGGTTCACAGAGCAATAAAGGTAGGATAGATTTTTAAGAATTTTATGTCATTTCATTACTTGGAATAGTAGTGTCGAATTGTCCCCCGAGTCACCTGTGTACTCCGTTCGAAAGTAGCAAATTTGACAAATGATGGGGAGAGCAGGCTATGTTCCAGAAGGACAGATGGAAACTGGAAGAACTAAGAAGAAATGCATATGATTACAGAAGACTGTAGAGAACTTTCTGGAAAAAAACCCATAAAATCTGTTCCATTCTGCAGCATTGTATTCCTGGGAACACAAATCACTTTCCAGTTGGCCTTTTCCTTTCACTTTCTTTTCCCCTCTTGTACTGAAGCATTGTTGTATGGTCCTCAGCCAAAACAGGAGCAAAGGGCTAGCCAAAAATTGTTCCCTGTTTCATGCCTGTGCTACATGTGTGTCCCTGAAACAAAGGGAGCATTTCCAGTTCAAGCAATTTTCCTTGATGTGCAGAGTCTAAGTGAGGCCTAACAGTGAGGCCTAACAGTGAGGCCTAACCACAGGATCAGAAATTCCTGAGTTTTCAATGGAGCTCTGTTTTGGAGGGTGCAGAGGCAGAAAAATCTGTATAAAACCCAAGTTAACAAAATTGCAGTGCCCTTCCAAGGCTGCCATTCCGTGTGAAAAAGGAAAAGAGGATACTTCGCTTCTTATATTCAATTAATAAGTACAAAAGTATGCGTAATATGAGCCTGTTGCCATTAGTATTCGATCTCTCAATTTCCTTCAGAAGAAAAGCTAGTTTAAGAAAAAAACAAATTACGAAAGTGAAAGACTGAAAAAAAGAGTGTGCAAGGAAAAAGAACAAAAGCCAGTTTGATCTAATTGCCTTCCTTGAAATCTAGTTCCTAGCATTTGATGGTTTGTACTCAAAAAATGCCCACTTCCTGTATGCAAAATTATTGAAAATAGATCTACTACATTTCTCTGCATTTCCCAATATTGAGGATGTGTGGTTGATGCTTATTTTCCTAATATATTTTTACTGAATTTTTTAAAAAAATATTTTGATGTTTTATGGCAGTATGTACAACAGTAAATACCTTTTCTTCATCTTCCATTTTAGTTATGATCTTGTTCTATCCCTCATGCAATACCGTCCCCAAATGGTGTATAAATTTTTGTACTAATTATGGTATTTTTACTTTTATAGGTATATAAGTAGCTATATTTTATATATATGTGTGTGTGTGTAGATATCTGTATGTGGAAAGGAGTTGTCTGAAAAAACATTGGAAAAACTGCCAGGTAACCTTTTTTGAATTGTTTAATGCCACAAAAGCAATGTATAATATTTAGCTCATTTTAAACATATATGTCTATATACTTTTAGACATCCATGGAGAAATTGAACAGCAAATATATTAAAGTTCTAAGAGGGAAATTTTGCACTCTCCCTGCTAGTGTTTATTTACATGGCCAGCTTTAGAAATATGGCAAACTATTATTTTTATTTCTGTTATAAAAAATTATCATGAAACAGATCTTACCTGAAGAGTGATAAACACTTAAGTAAATGCTAAATATTGGTGGGGGGTGGTGGGTGGGAAGTGTAGTTTGTTTGCTGTTTTGGAATTTTTTTAAATTCAGAATAAAAAAGTTATTTGTCTGGTGAAGTAAAATTCCAACTTAATAGCTGACTAGGAAACACTCTATTCAAAATTGTGATCCTGCTCCATTCTAGGTCCCATTAGAGGCACCAGCTCTTAAATGCAAGAGAAATGTCACAGCATTATCTGGGGTAGTAAAATGAATTTAAATTCTTTTAGGACATATGTTTTACTACCTTTGTTTTCACGTGATATTCCTGATAAAACGTTGAGTATGGAAGGCAAAATTATAATCATTTCTGCTAACCTAGTAACAGGCAGGAGCACAGCCCTGCAGCACTCTTCTGTTTTGAACTTCAGTATTTCTTTCCCCAATCCTATCCCTACCTTATTCCCCACCATCTGTCCAGCTTCCTTTTCACTTCACACAAATATCGGGATATCCTTTCCGCTGCGATCTTCACTCCTATCACTGAACAACTAAAGACTTACCAATGTAATACATAGGTTAATATTATCGAGACCACCTGGTCTACCTAGGTGATATTTTCGAAATATTGTTTTAGTTTATCTTTGATTACAGGTATTTTCCAGATCTCCATTCTTTCAAAATATCTACTTTCATGCAGAATGCACATCCTAACATATTTTCACATTCTCTTTTTATGATCAATAGACCCCGTCTTTATTAATGAATACTCTTTCTGCTGGTGCTTTCCACAGTCAAGTTTTTCAGTTTGTGCTAGCAGACACTATTTTTTGCTTAGATTTATCTTCTAACTCTCAGTCCTCCAATAAACATTTGTACTTCGTTAGCTCCCTACAATATTTCTGTATTACTAATTTTCTACTTTACAGTCTGACTTCTAAAATAATTTTCTGTTTGTTACAGTCTCCTTGACATCTAAGTATGTTAATATATTGTCTTCTCATTCTAAGTATGTGTTTATAAAAATATTTTTGCTAATATGTAATGTAATTTTTCTTTGGAAAATCACAGGCATTTGGAGAAAAAAAACCAATAACCCTAAACAAACCAACAGTCCCTCATGTGTTTATCTTTAGATATGTTCATCTATTTAAAGAGATTTCTGTGCAAGAAATTTTATGACTAGATACATTCTGAGCAGCAGCTATAATTCCTGAATGCTTAAAGCCTGAAGCAATTTATGGATCTCTATTGTGTGCGCAGGAAATGGAATGAAAATCTGGCACTTGTTGCTTGGCAAAGTGTGTCTACCCTCATAGCACTTAAAAGTAATCTGCAAAGATCAGGCAGTTTAACTAGTAGGAATGCTAAATTGCTTCCAATGCAGTTTGCGCATGATGTATTTCTAAAATGAATGTGAACTTATTTTCCTAACCGATAATTCATGCCCACAAAAGGTAAACCCCGCTGCTTCCGTAGGCTGTCAGTTCCATGTGGGAAAAAATAAACATTTTGGGGGGGCTTTTTACTGGGATGTACTGAGCACCTCTGAAGACCATTGATTTTAGTAGGAATTAACGAAACTCACAATTGCTCTGTAATGCACACAATTTGGCTTTTGAAAATCAGCACCCGTATTAAAGGGGTATGACACTGGGAGGGGTATGGATGTGGCAAAGGAATTTAGCTAGCATTTTGAGTAGGTTCAGTGTTTGCTTCTGCTCTGTTGCACGCTGTGGACACTGAAGTGAAAGGGAAAGGATTGGAGGATTGGAAAGGGAAAGGTTTTGAGGATTGGAGAGGTCACAGCAAGACATCCTTCAGGGTATTCTCGAAACAACACAAACAAGCCAGCAAGTAATCAGTCATTCTAGATGAGAGAAAATTGTATATGAATATTATATGTGCATTTGGGTAGGCTATGTAGAAGCAATCAGAAACATGTGTGATGATTTATATGTTCTGTTTGTCTGATCTTAAAGCCTTTCCAAGGTTTAAAAAAATATCCACTGTCTAATTGGGATTAAACCAAGCAGAGTTCTTGCTGAATTCATTAAGATACACTTTTTTCAAGAATGTCATACGTTATTATATATACCTTTCCTTTAAAATATTTGTAACAGAGAATGTTTGACAGATTTGTATTCAATTAAAGAATAAAACTTCCTTTATTCCACTATGATTTAACTCAGTTTTCTCTTGTGGACTGCTATATTGTAGGTATCTACCGAAGATCCCAGTTGTATAAGTTTTGTAGCTTTGTAGCTTTGTAGCTTTGATTGGCAACTGTAATATAAATGAGATTCTGCTTTGCTCAGTGATTGTCATTCAGACATTCTTTGCAGGGAACATGAATTTGAACTAATGGCAAGAAAATTAAACAGTTCTTCTATTGATTTGTTAATTCTTGTTATTATAAAGGCATTTCCTTTAGGGAAGTTGCATTCTTTTCGGGAGTATCTTCTGCAAGGCCAGAATTGATGTGATCACATCTCATCCTTTTGACTGACAAGATTGACTCTTTCTGGCAAGCTATTTTTTTATGCTTTTTTTTTTCTTCTTTGCATTTTCCTCCCCATGTCACTTCTTTCTTCCCCTTTCTTTCACTTCCTTCTCCGTTTTGAGTATCTGTTTTAACAATTGTCTATATTTTCTCACCTTCCCTTTTCATTTTCTTTCCTTTGTTCTGAATCCTCTCTGCAGTCCTGTGGTTTTGTTCCCTGTGCTCCAGATTGTACCCAGATTGTATCCCCTTTCTACTCATCTGTGCCTGCCTCTTTTTCTTTCCTTAGTGTCTTTGTTCACTCCCTCAGACTCTGTCATTTCTTCTTTATTTGCTTCTAGGCTCCTTACACATGCTGTATTTAATACTGCCCTCTGCCTACCCCTAGAGCCATAGTCCTTAGGCACTTAAAGCAACTCTGATGTTTTTGCCCAGTTCCTCTCCTCTCCTCCCCTCTCCAATTCTATATGTTCCCCATTCAGTGTATACTTTTACCTTTTTTTTTTTTTCCCCCTGTGGGGAGCATTGACTGAGGATATTTACTTAAGGAGAAATGTGTTCCTCTTAGATTTTAATACTTTAAGTACCATTTGCAAAGTAGTTGTGTTGATCTGTCATTCACTTGCATTTGTTGGTCTAAGCCATCATAGTCAGCCTTACACTTATCCATATTCATAAGTTTCAGAGCGTTGGCATGAATTTGTTGAACTTGCCTAATCTATCTTTCAAATTGATCTACTACTTAGAACAACTAACATATCCATCATAAGCAGACATTATTAATTTCTGTGATAATTGATTTTCCACAGAGTATGTTCTGTGACTCTAGTATGTTCTTTTTCCAAGTTAGTTTCTTTCTTTTTGTCTTTTCTTTAAAATTCTATTAATAACTATTTAATTCTCTGACTAACCAAGGTCTTGCTGTAACTAGATGGGTTTGTGATTATGTCACGCTTGAAAAGGCATGAATAACGACCATGAACAGAAGAATTATGAGTGCAATACATGTTGTGTTAGAGTTCCTATTAGCGTGTCTCAGTCAGAACCAGAAATGCCTTGTTTTTATCCTTGATTTCTGAACTTTCCTTATTGGCTCCTTTTAGTTTTTCTAGACCTTCCACCCCCTCCTTCCCCCTCAAAATGTTTCTAAAGTGTACAAATAAGAGAAGGCCTAGGAAAAAAGAAAAAAAATACTCTTCTATTATCAAGCCAGCTTGGTGAAACTTCTTTAACTGTTTGACTCCTTTTTTTCTATTGTCTCCTTTAAAAGGTTCATCAACTAAATCTCAAACTCAGACTTAGAAGAACAGTAAGAGTCTTGTTTACTGAATCCCTAATTTAAGAGAGAGGTTTTTTTGCTCTTCTTTTTTCATTTATTGCCACCAAAGTTCTTAGGAATTTTCTCTTTTGAAAGCTGACAGAGAATCTGTCTTTTTGTCTGTGTATGTGGAAGATTTGTTAACAAAAGCTACCCAACATCCTTTCTTAGAACAGCCTTCCTTTCTGCTGCTGTGATTGAGCTTTTGAAGATCCCCTGATCGTTTCATTAGATGAGAGGACTTCTGTGTTATGAGCAGAATGATTAGACTTGAGATTGAAACCAGACATATGAAAATCAGTGTGAGTTTTGCCATTCACTTCAGCAGGCCAGTCTCTTCTGTTTCCTTCTCTGCTTTCAGAATTCATCTGTATGTTCTCTTCCATTCCTTCCCGGCTACCTAATCTAAGAAGGAAGTGCACAGTGGAAAGTGTAGGGACAAGACCACTGACTTACATGACCTAAGTGTGGAGACAGAGCCTGTCTCGCTCTGCCATATGAGTACCTTGGGAACATTAGCTAAACTCACCTGTCTCACATGTTTTCCAGTACATTTTATTCCCTATCTGTAAAGCATGGGTAGTTTCCCCCCCCACACAATTTTTGGGCATTGTGAATGTAAATGGCCATACGAACACCTAACAGTAGATTGTGACATGCTAAGAAGATATGGCAATGGAACTACAGAAATATCTGACATTAAAAGAATTCAGCACTCCACCTGAAATTACTTCAGAACTTTGAGATACATTTTCCCTGTGCTTCATACTTTGTCAGAAATGGAAAATGTCATTCAATTGTTTGGATTGATTTTGGTTTTTTTGCTAAATTCACTACTTATTAGCACTACATTTAAACGTGCATCAAGGAGAATAACAACATAAAGGGACTGATTAGTTCAATTATACCACCCACACCTAGAAATAATCTTTTTACACTAGGACTCTGAAACATAATGTTTTAAGATGTAAATAAAACAATCTGTTCACCTTTTATCCATTATGTTCTTCTAGTTTAAGAGATTTCTCTGATTTATTTCAAACCGGGGAATAAAAATAGAGTTAATTTCAGTTTGCCATGAATTGCAGTCTCCGGTATTTTAAAAACGCATAATGCTGTGCTGATTACTCTTTGTTTAAAAGGATGGTAATCTGTGCATACTATCGCAGTTGGAACCCTGTTCCCACCTGCCAGCTATTTTCTCACTGTGTCTCTGGGCAAGTAGTTTTTCATTTTGCCTTTAAGTTATCTGACGTAAAGGATAAATAATATAATAGTGCCTACTCTGCAAAAGCTGTGCATTACTTTCCTCCTCCCTACATTGTCTGACTGTGCCTTTTACAGAAAGGTCTGAGCATATTCACTCACCCAATTTTGGTGATACACCTGAGGCACCTAAGTTGGGAGCCTATGTATCTTGCTACAATGCTTACATTGGTTTTCAGACTGTGCTGTGCAGATCTGCGAGGGGCCATGAACTATACGTAAAGTTTTCACAAAAAGCAACTGAAGAAATCAGGTTCTAATATATATTTGACAAAATAGATGAGTTTTCTGAAAAGGATAACATGTTACCTGGAAAATGTCTAGGGGTCCGTAAAGCAAGAATAATGTACATCCTGGTAGACTTTTTTTCTCCAGGAAATAAGCAGGTCTACTTAAGATCTGAATCAAACCAAGCCACTTGCTGGATCCACCAATCTCTCTCCCTTTGAGTATAGACAAGTTGTCCCAGCCGAAACCAGGACACAAACTTAGGGTGATCCTGTTTTAACTTAACCAAGGAACTCAAGTGCATTCTTTTCCATGGGAAGAATTGAAGGGCCTGGTAAGAACTGATAATACTCAGATACCAGGCTAAGCTAGAGTGCTTTCATAATCCTTTTGTCCTGGTTTCGGCTGGGATAAAGT
>NW_009199747.1:0-15690 GCF_000690835.1 Fulmarus glacialis | reverse complement strand
ATATATATTATATATAATATATGTAATATTTATTTTAAACTGTTGAGTTTTCAGTATTGGTGGCACCCAATTGCTCTCCTATTATTCTTGTCTTTACAAATATATTTAACCTGGAAAAAAAGTCACATCTCTGCCGCATCTTACTGATTTACTTAGATTTAAAGGACGCTCCAAAGAAAACATTCAGGGTTTTCTCTGGATGCCCTCGTAAAAGACAGTAACAGAGATCTGCCATGTCAAAATAAGTCAAACAACACATACAGGAATATAAAAGAAATTAGCCAGTCTCCCACATACTCTTCATGGGGTTTTTACTCAGCCAGTTCCAGCCATAACCACAACTTCGCTCTTTATAAGGAGAAACACAAACATGGTAACATATTCTGAACATTCAAAGTTAATAAATTGTCTTGTCATAAATGTGTGGAAGAATATTATTAAAACTGGAGGCTCTAGTGGACAACAACCCAAGTTTCTCCTATTTCTCTTAAATCAGTGTGCTTGAAGTTGAGCATATGATTGAATATTTCCCTGGATCAGGAGGATTGTGCTCAGCTCTCCAACTCTAGGTTATCAAACCGCCAGTGATTCAGTAAGAGGGGCACTGTTTTAGTCGGGTTAGGAAAGATGCCTCTCTATACTGCAGTTGGCTGTAGACACTAAAACCACCAGGGAATTCATTGACAAAAGAGGTTTTTGTCAGAAAATAGTGACATGCTGAAACAAAATATAGTCATTAAAATGTACCTTGTTGGCAAAATGTTTCAGAGGAGAACCTTTCTTTGGTTCAGCATGGAATTACTTCATACAAGCTTTACTAGAAAAGCACTGATTCCTTCTGAATTTGTTTTGTTCAGTACTTGCTCTGATTCCAGCTTTAATGTCTTCTATTTTTATATTCATGTTCAATCGTTTCCCTTTTTACTGCAAAGAGCCCTTCCTTTTTTCTCTGTGAGGTATTTCGTAGCATAAAAACATACTTACTGTGTTCTTTCTTTGCTCCTTACTGTATAACTCTCTCTAACAGATTCTGATTTGTCTTATCTCAGGACTTTCCCAGACAGAGATCTCTAAACGGTTAGAGTCATGACTGTCTAGACTTTTGGTTCTGATCTGTTTGCAGTTTTCTTCTATGTTAATTGTTATCAGTAACCACAAAGCTATTACGTATTTTAATGTGAGGACATAAGGAACTTCTTATTTTCTTTTCTCTTCTTCCTTTGTTTGTTGAATCTCTGAAGGCTCTTTGCTGTATTCTTGTGGAAAATAGAAAAATTTCTGCCATCTCTGTATGGCTTTATGGTACAGGAAAACTATTTCCTGCATGCTTTAATAGACATTTCTGATGTGTTTCCAGAGTCTAATACTTGGGATATATCTTTGTTAATTCTGTGGGTATGTGAGGTTATTTATAAAAGTGCAATTGCCATTCTGAACGTAAATGTTTCAGCAATCAAATGCATCTGATGATACATGAAACAATATACAGATTATATAATATTTTTTTCTGTTCCTGAAAAAAGATAAAGGTTAATCAAAATATGCTCAGTGTGTACATATACATCTGTCTACCTACCTATCTATCTCTATACAGATGCACACAGAGTTTTGGATGTTATGTTGGTGCTGCTATGAATAAATATCTAAAGTATATTTTAGAATTGTAGAGAATTCAGTTTCATCATGGAAGTTTACCAGTGGAAGAACACCGTCCGCTGACACACACTGTCAGACAAAGGCGTGTTTGTAATGTAAGGATGTGGAATTTAGGGATGTAGGAAAGTAACATGTGCTCTGGCTATGGAAGGTCTTTGTCTTTGTGTTTGAAACCAAAACTGTAATGATGTGGTGGATCAAACTCAGCTGGTGTTGTTACTATAGCATTCCACGAGTTGTGTAGGTACAGTGTTGTCATTTAAATTTTTTCCCTTAACAAGAGCTTTTTTTAATTATGATTATTTGTATATAATTCTTACGAACAACTTCTTTCTGAACAACTTTGGCAATTGTCTTGCTACTGTAGTATCTGTTTTCTCCATACACCGATGCTTGTTGAGCTTCTATCTGTCTCTTCTGTCCTTCTGTCTCTTCACAGCCATGTCAAACTTCATTCTTTTTGGCCACTCTTCATCAGCTTAAAGCTACTGTACTCCTGCATTTGAACTATCAATATCACTCCAAGTATTTTTTTCATATATACATAGAACTTAGTCTGCACATGGTAAGAACGGAATGTCAAAAATGAGATGGTTTTCGACTAACTTTATGTTGATAGCTACATTCACAGGTCTTCTTTTTTTATGCTTGGTTTCCTTTCAAAACCACAGTCTAGACATTCTTAGATCTGCACTCAGTTCATAGAATGACATTTTTACATAGAAGTCTGCTTATTGATCAGTAATCTAGCAGGATATTAGGGTCAGAGATCCAAGGGTCTGCATTTTTAAATGCATACCACTTTGTTTTTTATGATAAGACTGATGGTCAAATTCAAATTTAATTATGTACGTGGATTGAACTGGCAAAGCAATAAATATTTTTAAATTATTACAGCATACTTCTTGGTTTTTACTAAATGTTCAGTTATGGTATCTGTGATAAATCCTTCTTATGTTGATTGATTGCACAAGTAGAGGAAGCAAGATTTGGTTCTGCAGTTGACATTTTAAAGGATAAAGCTCACATGTGTGCCTGTGAGAAATGTCAGCTGTACAGGTATGAATTTTTTTAGAACAGTAGATCTCATTCAGTTTTCATTGCCTGAACACCATCCTAACAATGTCAAGTGGGCTGTAACAAATGGCAGTGACAAATCTATAGTTTTGTTGGGTCTGACATTTATTATTAGTGAAGGACCACTGGAATACCCATACCAATTCTGGTTCATATGTATGTGCTCTGCAGATCTGCAAAGGTGTTAATCAGGAAGCTGTGTGATGACCCTAGTCAGGAAGGATAGTCAATCCCAGTGCTGGACAGCAAGCATTGAAACAAGCTGGAACACTGTTTCACTATGTTTAAAAGCCATTTGCATTAATAACCTACATGAAGGACCCAAGAAGCACAATCCTGCTAAAAAGTGACTTAAATTAGATTAAATAGTCACCGTGTGTTCCTACAACAGTGCAAAATAAATTGCCTTGTGCATCCCATTGCCTTAGGAATATTTCCTATTTGCAGGAATTTTTTTTTTTCCTAGTGAATCAGCTATGTAATTTGGTGCATCGCAGTTTCTTTTCCAGTCTCCAGAGTCTACATGACAGTCTGACTTTTTGCTGCTGTAAGAAACTGGGGAGAGGGGAAGGGGAGAAGTTCTGCTTACAGAGGCAAGAGGCTGCTGGTTAGCAGGTCAGTGATAGGTAGCCCCGATCACAACCAGAGCACTTTAGCTCCCCAAGTTAGGGCTAGTGGGCCAAGAGGCGCCCGCTGGGCCGGGCTGTAAAGGCAGTGCTCCAGCGGAGATGTGAACGGTGGAGTGCAGTGAGTGCCTTTGCCTAGCATGGGGCAAGAGCACAACGCACCTGTGTGCAAGCAGAAACTCCCATCTCAGCAGGATCTCAGGCAAATCTGGAATTTGGACAGGGAAAACCATCCATGTACCATGACATGTAGTACACTGCCTCTTCTAGGAGCTGCATGTCATTGCCTAACTCCTGGTGAACTCCAGCTCATGGGAGTCGGGAGCCTTGAGTACAAGGAAGAGAAGGTTGACTTGGCTGTGCGCTGTGCAGCTGCTTCTTTGCCTGCAGAAATCCATAAGCTCAGGAATGGTCAGTGGTCAGTCCTTCTGCACTAGTGTGCCTTTGGTGAAGGCTGGAGTCTTGATAAATTTGGAAACATTTGTATTTCTCTGCCCATTATGAGCAATATAACCCCTTTAGGCCCATTTGTGAGCAGCTATACAAGTATTAGTAAAAGATGCTTTAGTGAGACAGTCTGAGAGCTCTTGACTGAAAAATAAAACTAACTAACCTTGTACTTGCATCTCATAGGCTAGGTTTGGTACAGGTGGTGACTGCTCCTGATCTCATTGACATTCTCTGGAGCTGGTTTTGGTATCTGCACCGGGCACTGCTGTTATGTGAATTATGTATGTGATGTGAATTATGGTGAAGCATTTATGTACCAGGGAATATAATCACCTCTAGCTGTGTTTAAAATGTATACAGCAGTTGATCTGAAAAAAATGTTTGTGTTACCCTATTAAATAAAGCAGGAAAGTTTCTGGAAGCCAGATGCTGTGAAGGATTTTCTGTACATATTTTATGACAGCTGTATTTTATAATATGTTGTATGCCCACACTGCTAGCATGAACATGCTTTTCAAGTCTGTGTGCATGCAGCAGGGCATGTGTAACAATCATTATAAACAAATTTGAACTTCGTAGCTGGACTGATACTGTCTTTTGAAGTATCAGCAGAAAGATGTTCTGCTCTCCACATTGTGAAAAGCAGAGATGTCTTTTTTTTTACTTAAGATCAGAAACACTAAGTCAACCCTGGAGAGATTCTGAGTGTGTATTTCTAGAGAACCTTTGTGTTGGACCTTGTTTTACTGCTTGTAGAGTAGATGGATAACTGTTTGAGCCCCAGTGAGGTTACTTTTGTCTTTCATCTGTTTCAGTGAAATGACAATATTTCATTTAATTAATCAGGTATAAATTCTTCATTATACACTTTATAAAGGCTTCATATGTGTTCTGAATCATACCCAATTGCTTACTTCTTCAGCTTCAGACCACTTCTGTCTTGAAAATTATGTGCTTCATTGCATAATACAAATACCTGGCTTTCTCTATGATGCAGAATGTTATAAAGTGAATAGGTACAGCATAGATTTTACTTTAATTTTCAGTTAAACCTACTTTCCATATTCTGTTCAGGGAGAAAAAGGAAATCAAGGTTTTCCTGGACTAAAGGGATCAATAGGAATTGGCCTTCCTGGACCAAAGGTAAATCATAGGTTTGTGGTAAGGAAAAAAAGGTAATTTTTTCTTCCTTTATTGGTTATTTGGTGTGACAGGTCTTTGAAGATAAATAGAAGGCAAAGACATTGCTAGTATAGCTAGCAAGATAAGCGCCTACTACTTATTGTCAGCTTTGGAGTCTGTGAAAATCCTAGTTGCCATTAAGGACCAGGCTCTGAAGTAGGATCTAGGTCATACCTGTTGGCAGGAGGATAATATTAGTCAAATTATGTATTCCGTTATTTTAGATATTTTTCAGGTGTTACAAAACATCCTTTTATTTGCCAGGCTTTGACAAAAAAAGAATTGCTTTTTGACTAATGTCTTTTAAGGGCTTTGTTTTATTTGACTCATTTTTTTTACAATGATTGAAGCCCAAGCTTGAATCTCTCCCTTACTGAACAACTTCCTGGTTGATATAAAAATTGTAAGAATTTCCTACACATACCTATTCCCATCTAACAAATTTTGCGCAAAGAGAATTTAAATACTTTGGCTATTTATTAGTGATTTTCAGATGTGCAGCTTCTGATGGGAGCAGCCTAGCCAAAGGAAACCAAGGCTTATGGTCAATGTGGATGTGCAGACCAACTGTGAGAACAGTGTGCCCAGGCGGAATGAGTGTTGATGTAAATGCATTATGCAGTACACCACCTTTAATTCACAGCATATGCCTGGGCCGGCTGGGCGGCCCCTCTGTAATAATTACAACATAGCTGAAATATTGAATTTATTGTGAAGGCTCTGTCTGGAAAGCTTGGAAAAAAACCCCAAACTTGGCAGTCTTCATGGGAGAGCAGAGACAATCAGGCTCTCTAACTTTAAGTTACTCAAATAAGAGTTCAGTCCCCTCTGTAGTCACTTGGGGCAGGCCAGTACCCATTCAAAACCCCAGCCATTTGTTGCCTGTACTAATGGTGTTCATGGTACTATGGTCTACATTAGCTCACATTACATAGCACTTTCTCAGACTTCTGTATTATTCAAGCTACTGCAGCTTGGAGCTTTTATGCAACAGTGAATATCAAGCTCTTTCACACAGATTCAAATTTCTGCCTCCTAATTCTATTTTCTCTCAGATGCCAAATGCTACATACTATAATAATAATTTGCAATATTTTCACTGTTCTTCATATTCATCTTGTATCTTGACTAATCTTCGTGATCCAATGTAAATCTCTCCAAATATTCACAATTTTTCTGTTTGCTATTAATATAGCAGACTTGTCACATGTGAAGAGGAATGGTTTAGTTCAGTAGGAATTTCATGTAAGTGCCAAATACCAAAGAGATCAGGTTTTAGTATATTTATGTGTAAGAGAGTAGCAGCACCACCGCAGTCAGTAGATCATATTTGCTCTCCCTTATGCGGACATTAACTTTGATGAGGTTAGGTTCAATTCATGGACAGGTGATGGAAAGTATTATCCTTTGCTGGATATTATGATTTTGTGAAATAGAACAGAAACTGTCTTCCAAGAGTTTACTTAGTGGAGACTGGTTTTCTTAACGCTGTGGAGGAGCTATGTACAATTTTCAGGTTTATACCAGTTTGAATAAGATCAGAATCAGACTGAAAGAGTCAAAAGGGTTCCTTAAAATTGATAGCAATCACCACGGCGAACGCTGTAACACAGGAGGTATCTATGTGATTCCATTGGCTGGGTAATAATGAGGAATAATATAAAAATGGACAGTAATCTAGATAAATTTCTAAGCTTTAGAGTTTCAAGTGAAATATAAGGTGATCAGTAACTTCCAGAGGGAAGTAAAAAATTGTCCTGCACAATCTTCTTCTTGAAGAAGCGTCTAATTTAGGACCTGAACCTTTTGATAGTATGTTTCATACCTGCATTACGTGAAAACTGTCTCTTGAAATACTGTAATGTTGAACCCTTTCTCTTTTTGGAAATCAGAAGGTCTAGTCACTGGAGGAAAAAAGTGCAGAATTGCTTCTAAATGTAAAACTACATATTTTCTAATGGATGTAACAGTCCAAGCATGCTTTTTCCTCTGTTCTTTGCAAGCTCCCAGTTTTTCATGTGGGTTCTATACAAAGCTGGTGTGAGTTTCACATTGGCTGATCTGAGGCAGTTACGTCTCTCCATAGGTCTGAATTGACATAGGTCCAGTATAAACTTTGTTTTAGAGTTCAAGAAAATCAAAGAAGAGTAAAAAATTGTATGTTCTCAACATTTGCATAAAGATGTCTTTACTGCTCATTCCTGAATTAAGGAAATTTTTCATAGAAATTTCTTAAAGGTGTTTTTACGGCCCATCTTGCTTTCTCTGAGAGCCTGATTTCAGGTGTTCTCTTCATAATACATACAAGATAAACCAGCCACACAAAAAAAAACCCTCAGAAAATTTATCTTGAAAGCTCATTGAACCATAACTCCAGCTCTGACTATGAGCAAAACTGGAGTTACTGACTGTGTTTAATATGGTTGTTTTAAATTAGGGAGACTATGGAGATAAAGGTGATCCAGGGAGCAAAGGTGCCAAAGGAGAGATTGGAGACCCTGGACCTCCAGGGCCAAAGGTAAAACACATTTTCATGTTACTTAATTTTACACAATAGAAATTAGACAAATTTGGCTTTTGTTAATTATCTCACTCTACACGTTTTCAGGGAACTTGGGGAAGAAAAGGTGAACCTGGTCTTTCGGTAAGTATGTACATGAATGAATTTAAAAGACAGGAGTTTATTTTGGGAAAATATTTAAAGGTTATGTGAAGTTACACAAGGTTGTTTATGTGGTATTCCATTGCCTGCATTTTTGTAAATAAATAAATAAATAAATAAATATATTTCAGCATTCTTAAAATTAGAACACACAGCGAATTAATTAATACTCTTTTTCAGAGAGAAGAAGTTATCAGACTTATCAATGAAATATGCGGTAAGCATTCCAGTATGGAAAAAAAATAGTTCTAATAAAACACACAGAATTTATATTGACTGAATGGATTTGTCCTCTGCATGTTTGTGTGTAAGGACACCATTGATGTGAAAACGATGCTCACTATGTTGCCAGAGCTATACTGGAAGTAATTTGGTCCAGCTCGGTTTCTATTTATCAGTATCAGTAACTATAAATTAATTCATTAATTGAGCTTTAACTGACTGTGAATCTGCTATAGGAGTTCAGTTCATTTTTATAAAGATGGTTTCTCATAAAATGTCTGAAATGGTTATTCTTCTAGGTTGTGGTATCAAATGTAGAGTAACACCACTGGAACTAGTATTTGTCATTGACAGTTCAGAAAGTGTTGGACCAGATAACTTCAATATTATCAAAACGTTTATGAAAACAGTCATTGACAAGGTATCGGCCAACCACGCTACAACCCGCATTGGCATTATCAACTTCAGCCATAAAGTGGAGTTGGTGTCTTCTCTGAAGCAATACACAACCAAAGAATACCTGAAATCAGCTGTTGATAAAATGCCCTACTTAGGAGAAGGCACGTACACAGCTTCTGCTATCCAAGAAGCCATTCAGTTATTTCAGGGAGCACGCCCGGCAGTAAGAAAAGTGGCTGTTGTAATAACAGATGGACAAGCGGACGGTCGTGATGAAGTACAACTGGATACTGTAGTAAGAGAGGCCCATGCTACGAATATAGAGATATTTGTCATTGGGATTGTTCAAAGGACTGATCCTCATTATGATGATTTTCTAAAAGAAATGCAGCTTATTGCAACAGACCCTGATGAAGAACATATTTACCAGATAGATGACTTCATGACGCTTTCAGGTAAAACTATTTTAGTACGAGGAAGCTTGAAATAAGCATATAAGAGAGTTTGGCCTTTCCCATAGCAAGGCAAGGCAGCCTGCTGAATGACAGCTTATGTTGCTCTTTGGGATGCAGCTCTTCCTTCTGTTTCTCTTATTCTTTGGCCAAATGAAACCTTTGCCAAATTTTTACCTCTTGCAGAAACAGTAAAACACAATGAACATCAGTTTTCTGAGCTGAGGCCTTCTTTTGTGAGAGCTTGCTTCAGCCTTCTCTCGCAGTCCTTTTGTGCTTGGCCACGGTTTCATCCCGGAGAGGTGCAGATTTCATTCCACCTTGGTGCAACATCTCTGTCTCTTTCTCTCTCTCTATTTCATATGGCTCTTGTCAGTCTTGGAGTCCCTCCACCATCTCTTACAAGCACTCTTTTGGGTTTTTTTCTGAAAGCCATAGGGAAACCTACACTTTCATCCTGATTCTAGGGGAAAAGTGGTGGAGCAACACACACAAGGAAATGGGGTCTGATAGTACATTGTAGATTTCAAACTGTGGCTTGAAAAAATCCTGTGGCCACAGCTGGAATCAGGAGAAAATCCAGAGGAAACCTATAATGACCCATGAAAAAAAAAGTACATTGATCTAGACTAACCGCAGACTAGTCCTATAAGGTATATTTTTTCTGAGCATAAGCTTATTTTGCTATGCTGAGTCTGTGGGTGGAGTTAAGGCTGGATTTCAGGTCTTAACAGTGACAAAAGAGTCCAGGCTAAGGTTCTGGTCCCAACTGGGATTAAACTTAGGGCTCTGACTCAGGCTCCAGCATTCAACGTAAAAGTATTCCCAGTCACTGATTTTTTTTGTGCAAATAAGTAGAATGTGTCGCCCAGTTTTTCTTTTTCCTTCTTACACGAAAACACTTTCTTTCCTTCACTCTGTTTTTTTTTTTCTTCACTGTTGAACTATGACTCCTGCTTAAAAAAGGCACTTGGTATTTTTATCTGTTTCTTCTTAAAAGAACAAAAGGGCCTTAAAATCAAATAATTCAGAGTGCGCATTACTTTATTACTTCTCATTTGCATTTTGACATAACTTTAGAAGATGGTCTTTCACAAGTCACTATCATTAAAGATTTAGGGTTAATATTGCACTAAAAGCTTGTGGTGAATTATTATGACTTTACTTGATTACCCTTAATAAATTTCATCATTTTGTTAATCTTTTCAGCTCTTGAAAATAAACTGATCACAAAAATCTGTGAGAATGTGTCTGAAGTCTACACCAGAAAAGACAATGTTTTATCTCCATCTCCAAGTCCAGAATCTGAAATTGCTAGTGAAGATACTAACAGCCAGTTACCTAAAATGACTACTTCAGAGATTTATATGCTCCCTGCAGGAGGAATCGGTTACCCAGTAAGTAAAGAAGTAACAGTTATCAAATAGTTTTAAAAGACGTGTGTCTTTATTTGAATTCAACTACTCTTTATTTCACCATTCTCCAGTCTTTTAATATGCAAATGATGTGTCATTGGGCTTGACCAAAAGATTTGAACAAAACTTTTAAAGTTAGAGTGAACTTATTTGTTGAGAACAGAAGCTTACAGAAGAAAGAAGGTAATACTGTTTCTTAGTTGCAATAAATGCCAACAGTCCTCATATTTTTTGTAGTTCTTATTCATCTTAGAAGTGAGTTAGAAATCTTACAGATACCTCTATTGAGGCAGATGCATAGTGTATAAGGCATTTATTTATGTGCAAGCTGATTGTTAATGCAATGCTTCTTGTCATGGTCACGCACTTTCCAGGTGTTATTAAGCCTTCAGTACTGTTTTGCTTTCCACATTGGGCTGTACTTCTAGGACTCCTCATTCATGTTACTCTTCGTTCTCCAGCTTTAAATTCCTCCTGCCCTGCCCTGGGGTTCTGCCCTCCAACACGGTGCTGCTGCACAGATAGACAGGACAGGTGGAGTTTTAATGCAATAGATAAATATTTTCTGCAGGTGTGTATCACCTTAGTTCCCTTATTAGGTCGTTGGTATTTTTCAGCCACTGTCTTAGTATCAGAGTAGGACATTTGTCACCTTTACAGTATATCAGCACTAACTCTCTAGGGTGTTTTTATTGCTTTGCCTAAAAATAGCCGACGATAATAATTGAGTGTTGCTTGCCCCTATAACCTGTTGAATAAACTATTGAAATATTTGATGTATAAACTTCTGTAGCTGCATGGAATGGATATAGTGCACCACAATACTGGTATTTAAATATTAAGTGAATTGAATACAGATTGGAGTTAATTAAATATTACTGACTGACTTACTATGGAGGAGTTAATGGATTAGCCAATATTAATCCTTTGGATTATTGTTAATGTAATATCATTCATAATTAAATAGTTCACTTTCAAAACTGAGGGTTTTTTTGTTTGAATAAGAGCTGCCTCAGGAGGTGTGATTGATTTAGCTTTGGGGCTTGTAGTACCTCCAGACAGATCTGTGACACTGATGGTCAATTCTGACATTAAGAAAAATAAATGTAAACCTGGATTTATAGATGCTGACTTTATAAAGCATGTGGTAAGGATCACAGATAGGATTAGTTCTAAGTGATTAGATGCTCACACACTTGGTTCTGGCTGGCTATGGTTATAGTTAAATCTTCAAAACTGTTGAATTACTATCAGAAATAAACACAGCCTTTTTGTAGACCTGGAGAAGAAATGCAATATGCAAAGGATTGGATGAATTGTCTGCACATTTACATTTCACCTAGACTTCAATTTTCAGAGTCCCAATGACTCTGAAGAGTTTTCTTAAACTGACTGAGTGTGTCAGTAGTGGCCTGTAAATGGGAAGATATTGAATAGTATCAAATTCCTTCCTGTTCTCAGTAGGTCATCAGTATGTGGGATTAATGCAGTCATTTGTACTATACTATACTAAGATCCTTGCAAATCTTCTTGAATATACTAAAACACTAGAGAGGCAATTTTTTATATAATAGTCTTAATTTGAAGAGCAGGGTTGGCTTCTTAACACTTCTATCAAGGTAAACTCTCAAATTCTAATGATTAGCAAATGGCTGTTAACTAGAAACAGGAAAATGGGTGATTTGTCACTTGGCTTGATTCAAGCAAGGACACATCTATAAGACAATCTTATTAATAGGATGTGGTTCCCGTAACACAAGTATTGGAAATTTTTGCTGTACTCAAGGGATTCCACATCTAAGAAGATCTTTGGAGGAGCATTATGTACATGTGTTTTTCTGTCAATAACAAATACCTTGTTCCTCCTGCCTGCCATTTTCCATTTCTTGACAGATTGAATATGTCATATCATTCCCAGTGAGTGTACTAGATGTTAAGAAGCACTGATTTACCCCAGAGTTCCTTCCATTTTTTGTTTTATTTATATTACAGACTAAGTGGTGACTGAAATTTTGGTTCAATGGAATGAATTCAGTTTAGTGACTAAATTGAAGGCATTACTTTGCCTTTTCATTTAGCTCTCAGTGTCAGAAAATTATGGTCATATACTGACTAATCACTAGAAGGAGGTCTGAACCCACCTGCTGTTAATGGTATTTTTTCACACGTTATTTGGCAAAAGTTTCCTCTCAATTTTTTCTATTAGCATCTGAGCCCAGACAGAATTTTAAGTTATAAGATTTTGACTACTTTTGCAGCTTAGTCCACCACGGACCAGATATACTGAGCCGCTACCATCTGCTCAGGATCACACTGCGACCACCTCTGCTTACAGAGAATCGAGATTTCCTCCGCTTTATGACATACCTGAAATCAGACCTGAGAGTCCAGTTGTCAATCCTTTGTTCAATGTAACTGCTACTGAAGATCACCACCTAACTGTGTTGCAAGCACAGGTAGCCACAACACGAAAAGGTAAGTAATAAATACTGTCCTCAGATGTTGGGTAGCAAGTCTGCACCAAAAAAAAAAACGAGCAAACCCCACTCCCTCCCCCGATATAGTTAGTAGATTTTATCACCTTTTGTTTTTCTGGGTGCTCTGTCTGCAGACATCACACACAGTGAGAGCCAGTTTTTCAAACCTAGGTGACAAATAGCCCTTGCGTACCAATTTTGTGCTTAGGTATTTAAAAAGCAGCTTGGTTCTTACATGAGGATTTAGGCAGTCTCATTTCAAACTGATTCTGTATTTGTTTAGGCCTGTTCAGGTAACTCATTAATAGAAATGGAATTTGGCTAAAATTTGAGAGAGGCATATATACTCCCAGGCACTACAAGAAAGAAAAAAAAGGGGTGCTCTTCTTACTGAAGGAGGCGCTTCTAGGGTAATGTAACTTATCCCCAGAATCCAAGCTAACTTTTACTGATATACTTTCAGATCCAAGATGCTTGGAACCTATGAAACCAGGGGATTGTCGGGACTACATGGTGAAATGGTATTATGACAAGAATGGCAATTCTTGTGGCCAGTTCTGGTATGGAGGTTGTAATGGTACCAACAATAGATTTGAAACAGAAAAAGAATGTCGAGAAACCTGCATTGATTGATGAATAAGTAAGTTGTCTCCATCAAGTCCTCCTTCAATCACCTCTTTTCCAGGCTAAAAAGATTTAGTCTATTTAAATGTCTCCCATACTATACATACATACTGTATAATCTTTTATACCTTTGATCAACCTTGATATGTTTGTCTGAACCTTTTTGAGATGGTGGGATCAGAAGTGCACTTGGTAGTCATGGATTTATACAGTGACACAGTGAGGTTTTCTACTTTGTTCTCTACTCCTCTCTTACGGTTTCTAACATTGTATTTGATTTTTTGACCATTACTGAGATTGGAAGTGATATTTTCATAGATTATAATTCCAAGACTTTATCTATAGGATGAGCTGAGAACCCATCATATTATATGTGAATTTATGATCATTTTTCCCCTTGTGTATTATTTCACATGCATCAAAACTCAGTTTTCCTTTTCCACTCACAGCCTACACAGTCAATATCACAAGGTCCTTCTGCAATTTCTTACAGTCACCCCTTTTCTTTACTATTTCAGAGTAATACAGTATTGTCATCAACTTTGTCACCTCACTTTTTACTCCCTTCTCTACATCACTTACAACTATTTTGAGTAGGACAGACCATAGCATACATCCTCCAGTGACTTCTCTCCACTGACCACTTATCCCCTTTCCTTTGTTTTATTCTTTTCACCACTTACAAATTAGAAGACTGTCCCCTCAAACCAGTATAACTTTCCTTTGGGGAGGGGCCTTACGTTTTGGAAATCCAAGCAGACTATACTAACTGCCTTAGGTCCACATGCTTAGTGAGTGAGGCATGGACTTCAAAGAGGTTGCTTATCAGTAGTGCATAACTTCCTTTACAAAAGCCATATAGCTCATCCCCAATAAATTGTATTAAATACTCCATTTCATTGTTCAGTACAGGAAAACAGCCAGCAGATCAATACCTGGCTCTGAGTCTGGTGGCAGAATTTTGGTTTTTTTGATCATGGGTCGGTCTACACAACACCAGGCATGCTGGCGACAGACGGGATACACCTGCCTCAGAGGGGGAAAAGGATCTTTGCACAGGAGTAGCAGGGCTCATTGAAAGAGCTTTAGAATAGATTTGAAGGGGAAAAGGGATAAAACCAGGCTCGCTAGAGATAAGCCTGGGGGCGACATGCCAATGTTTGAGGGATGGTGTGCTGGCAAGGTCCTTCAGTCTGCTGTCTCAGTGGAGGTAGGGGATGCAGATCCATGTGGCAGCAAAGACGCAAGGGTTATGGATGTGTTAGAAACCACAGAAGTGTCTGGGAATGGTCACGTAGGAATTAGGGTTTCTCTGCCGAAAAAGGTGGCGGGATCAATAGCCCAACTGAAGTGCATCTACACCAATGCACGCAGCACGGGCAACAAACAGGAAGACTGGAAGCCATTGTGCAGCAGGAAAACTATGATATAGTGCCATCACGGAAACATGGTGGGATGACTCGCACAACTGGAGTGCTGCAATGGATGACTATAAACTCTTCGGAAGGGATAGGCAAGGAAGGAGAGGCAGTGAGAGTGCTGCAATAGATGACTATAAACTCTTCGGAAGGGATAGGCAAGGAAGGAGAGGCAGTGAGGTAGCCCTGTACGTTAGGAAGTGTTTTGATTGTCTAGACCTTAATGATAGTGATGATAGAGTTGAGTGTTTATGGGTAAGAGTCAGGGGGGAGGCCAACAAGGCAGATACCATGGTGGGAGTCTGTTATAGACCACCCAACCAGGATGAAGAGGCAGATGAAATATTCCATAAGCAGCTAGGAGAAGTCTAGCTAGCCCTTGTTCTTGTGGGGGACTTCAACTTACCAGATCTCTGCTGGAAATCCAATACAGCAGAGAGGAAACAGTCTAGGAGGCTCCTGAAATGCGTTGAAGATGACTTCCTGACACAGTTGGTGAGTGAGCCAACTAAGTAAGGTGCCCCACTCGACCTGTTTTTTGTGAACAGAGAAGGACTTGTGGGTGATGTGATGGTTGGAGGCTGTCTTGGGCATAGGGATCACAAAATGACAGAGTTTTCGATTCTTGAAGAAGTAAGGAGGGGGCTCAGCAAAACTGCTGCCTTGACTTCTGGAGGGCAGACTTTGGCCTGTTTAGGAGACTGCTTGACAGAGTCGCTTGGGAGGCAGTCCTGAAGGGCAAAGGAGTCCAGGAAGGCTGGGCATTCCTCAAGAAGGCGCAGGAGCAGGCTGTCCCCATGTGCCGAAAGACAAGCTGGCAGGGAAGAAGACCAGCCTGGCTGAACAAAGAGCTTTGGCTGGAACTCAGGAAAAAAAGGAGAGTTTATGACCTTTGAAAGATGGGGCAAGCAACTCAGGAGGATTTCAAGGATGAGGTTATGCAGGGAGAAAATTAGAAGGGCCAAAGCTCAAGCAGAACTTAATCTGGCTACTGCCATAAGAGACAATAAAAAATGTTTCTATAAATACA
>NW_009199746.1:43848-48175 GCF_000690835.1 Fulmarus glacialis | reverse complement strand
AGCAGGACCTGCCTTCCATGAACCTGTGGATCCAAGATCCAAGAATGCCTCGGATCCAGGTAAGAGATAATATCTGCTTATAAGATTCTACTTATTTTTCCTGAACATCGCCTATTTCGAACTAGTTCATCTCAGTAAAAACTAAAAGTTGTCTCTGTCTAAAGCCTGCTGGTAAGCCTATATGGATGTTCCAAGTGTTTTATCCAGCTCCCACACCCCCCTCGGCACTGTGGTTTACATGAAGCGCTCAGCTCGCAGGGCAAGGAATGTCTTTTAATATAGACTTTTCCCCCCAAGCGCAATGGTCCTAAATCTTAAAAAAGTGCTTTAATGGGACCCAGTAAAAAAAAAAGAAAAAAGTAAAAAGGAAAAAAGAGAGAGAGAGAGAGAGAGAGGCCCAGTATTATGTTATCAATATTAAGTGTCAGAAGTCAATGACACTATAATTACTGAACAATTATTGAAAAATAATTATTGAAAAATAAATAATTTCAGTGACACAACATGTTATTTTAATGGTTCTGAGAAGTCCTTAAAAACGTTATTGCTGATTATCGCTCTTTACCAGACCTCCCCCCGAACCCAGCTGCTGACTCTCCCGCTGTCCCTGTGGAAGTGATGGTTTTGCAATCCCCCTGCCTGCCGTAACTCCCCCCTGCTGTCAGGCAAGGCGGACAGTTCCACCTTTCTTTCCACACCAACCTGCCTGTTCCCACCACTGGCTCTTCCCAGCAGAAGTGTTTGTGTGCTTGTAGGCAAGCTGGAACATGGACCTGGTCCAAGTGAAAGCTAGCCCAACCAAAACCACGTCAGATGCACAAAGACAGCACACAAAGGGAACAGGCAGCCCGAGCAGGGAGAGGCAATCATCCTCTTCTGCAGCAGCACCGACTATGCCAAATGAAAGCGATGACAACTTTAGACTGACTTGCCTCATCACGGACTCTCTCCAAATATTCCTCAAATAAATTTTTTTGCATGACAAGTCTTTCCATTGCCTGTTCTCATATACTAATCCAGACATTGGGCTGGACGTACACCATGGGAGCGATTTCTGAGATACACTGGAGAAAAGGAAAGGACTTCAACTGTGCAAAAACCTAAAAGCTATTTGTCACCACGTCATTCCCCAATTGTGAGTCCACTAGCCATCCAGCTTAAATTAAAAAGTTATGTAAAGAACAGAACTAATGAAGTTGGATTTCCTAAGGACATGTAAATCATTTCCTTCAACTTCCTACTGCAATAAACACCAGCTCCTATGTCTTCTACAATTCTCTCCTCTCCTCTTTATTTTCCTCTGTGACCCATTTCCCTCCACATTTAGGCCCAGATCCTCTTTCACGGTGTTTATAGCTGTTTCAACCACGACTGGAACCTCAGACAAATCTCTAAATATTCACTGTATGCCACTGTCTTTCAATAGCTACGATGTTCTCTGAAAATGAGGCCCGTGCAAAGGCCTCTACAGTTGGGTCCTTCAAACTGCTAGTCACTTAGAAATCCTCATGCAAACTCCTGACTCTTGGTATTGAGCGCAGAGCCCCCACCCATCTCAGCCAGAATCCCCGGGGAAACCTTCTGAGGATGGGCTGGGGTTTGCACTCAAGCCAGACCTTGGCTCTCATCCTGGCTGCACGTAGCAAACAGTGCAGGTACGGCAGCAGGCAACTTCCAACCTACGGCAGGGAGGGAAAAGTTTAAACCTGTGCAACTTTCACATGCAGAACTTGAGTGCAACCCACCTATAAGGTATGGGCAAGGTGGTCAAGACATACCATGCCTGAATCCCCTACTATGTACTGCCTCTGTGACGGAGCAAAATCAAATGGTCTACGCAGGATGGAAAAGTCCAACTGGAATCTTTGAAGAAGCTGACCTTGCATGGCCTTGAAGCCAAGCAGGTATGTAGAATGAACGAGCACCCACTGCGCCTCTAGCAGGACACATGTGCTGCTTCTCAAAAACGTGCAGTTTACAGGTTGCGAATTTAGAGACACCAGGGCACATAGGGAAGGCTGTGGTTTAGCCATGCCGTACCACACACCACGTCTACACATCGTCATGGAGGATGTTGTCCCTTTCTCTGCCTTGTTAAGCTTTTCAGTTGCTTCTGAAGTGATATTAAATAACCAAACCCAGTAATTAACTTTAAGGATATATTCTTATTGACGTGTAGGTGTAGAGTTCTTATACTGGCTAGATAACAAAGTGATAAAAACCCCCCAACTTTTCTACCAATTTGTTATTTAAAAAGATGTTTCCAGGGTTAAAAAAAAACAAAACCCAAACCCACTGTTACATTTTAATACATCCTACCTAACATGCAATTTCAAGGGCAAATTTTTTAATGGAGCATTTAAGATGCTTTCTTAAGAAGTCTGGGTCTTTGATATTAAATTTATGACCAGTCATTGCTTGACAATTGTAATTAATATGCTGGGTGATTTTCTGACTTGCTCTTCCAAGAGACATTATTATTTGTAATCTGTCAGTGTAATACATAAATTATGAGCCATGTTCACCTGTAATAGACTGAAATGAAACTTCAAAATTGACATTTATGAAGAAAAATGAAAAAGTCCTTTCCACCATGAGAATGGGCATAGCACAGTCTGCAGTAGACTCAGAACAGAAGAAAGTTTAAGTTATGTATTTTGAAATAACTGTCTGCCAAAAACAATTACAGGCTTAAAAATAGATTACTCTTTAGTCGCAAGATCTCATAAACTGGGCAATGTCATGCACGATCAAGAAGGAGTTTTACACACACCATAATTTTTTCTTGCATGCTGAACATTACTATGCAGTCATTTTTCAAGATAGTCATGCATATTAGTGCATCAAGAAAGATCTCTTAAAGGAATGAAAAAAATTACCTCTCTGAAACAGAGTATGAACTATTCATAAGAAAATCCCCATACATACAAAAGGTTTCATCTTATTCTAAGAAGAAAAACAAATTCTACCTAATCTTGTCTTTCCATAAGAAAGCTATGCTGAAGTCCAATTTTTAAATCTTGTATAACATGAAATTTCAAACCAAAATGAATCAAGACAAAACCAGAAGCTATTTAAACCAGACACACACCAAACATGTACCTTGATGATCTAGATATGAAAAGCATTGTGTGGAACAACATGCCTGTACATTCACTAGATACTAATTTGCAAATTTGAAACAGCGGAACATTTTTTCAAAACTGTTGACCATTATGTCTACAAAAAAAGATGTGTGCACATGCTAGGTAAATGCATTTAGAAAGCCTAAACCTTTGTGGTTTTACTCAATAATGCAAGTAAATGGAGAATATGCAATAGGTACTTTGCCAGGTAAAAAGCAAAGAACTTTTATTTGGGGAGGGAAAAAAAAAAGAAAAGAAAAAAGGCATCAAAACAAAAAACCAAATGAAATGCCTGATGTAAGTGCTAGGAATCTGTATTACTGGAAATGTCCAGGTATGCTAAGCATCCCCATATTCCACTAACTTCAAGGAATTCTCTAGATTCTGAGGAAGCAACTGCAGCTCCGAGGTTACCTCTGCAGAGCACCCATGCTAGTGCAGGAAATGCTCTGGAGTCCAGGTGTCCCAAGCCCTAATGCACATGCTGGAAGGGCAGATGAGAGAAACAGAAGCAACCAAGCTAAGCATATACTATCAGGTCATACGGAAAGACATCCTTTAAAGCAAAGAGTGAATCCTGGTTACCCACCCTAATGGGCTCAGCAGGTGAGCTGTGTGGATCAGCAGGAGTTGTGGTGTTGAGCTAAAGTGTAGATACACTTAGTCACTATGTGCACCCTTAGGTGTAATGTAATAGCATGATGTTTTAAATTTCTGACCAAAAAAAAGTAGAAAAATCCTTCACATGGATCGGAGAAAAACTAGTTTTAGACAGAGCTAGGCTATTCAGAACACCTTCAACTTATACAAGCACTCAAAATCTGATAGCTTAAGAAAGTTTAAACCACAAACCTAAACTGAGAAGATCAAAGTGAAAACTAAACCAAATTTCGTCCTTTTCTATACTTCAGCGTAAAATAAGTGAAAACACCAAACTTTAGCCTTAAGTTTTGTGTCCATTTTTTTGTTCGCTCCCATAAGAAAGCCTAACTTTAATACCTCCAAGTTTTAAACTAATCAGAACATTTTGACAATTTTAGTTTGGAAAATATGAGGCATACACAATTCCAGGGAATAACCCTGCAGGGCTTTTTTGGTTTTGTTTTGTTTATGCAACCAACTTTGCCTCAAGCATTTATGTCAGAGTTTGGAGTCAAGGAGTCTGGTTTAGGATTATCTGTCACTGCTATCCCTCCCTGTCT
>NW_009199746.1:0-43817 GCF_000690835.1 Fulmarus glacialis | reverse complement strand
TTCCCTTGCTCCCCGTGTGCAGCCCCCAGAGTGTAAGTACAACGCAAAAATATCCACCTTGAAGGGAGTTCTGGGCTAACTGCAGTCTGAACTGACAGCATCTCTCCTCTTAACTCCTGTATTGTTCTTTACTAGCCCACAATCTTGGGGTTACATTAGTTTCCCAGGCTGTAGAGACTAAAATAGGAGCGATAAAACCCCTGAAGTTACAGATGCCAAAGAATTATTGTAAATACAGGGGCAGGAAAAGTCTAACCAAATGGTCTCAGATTAACAAATACTTCTGCAGCTTACTACTACTGATAGCATTATTGGTACTGTAACTATATAATTATTTTTCCCTGGTTTTAAAAGGTTTAGTCTTTGAATTAGTACAGTCAATGCATTCAGCCTACAAAAACATGTCTGTCCAGATTGAGGATATTTTTTTGCACACTTGTGGACAAGATGTTGGCTTCATTTTACAACCAACATCTTGTCCACATCAGGGGAGCGTTCTCACACAGACATGCATACCATGTGGGCTACCTGCTGAGTTTTGGCAAGCTTGGCAGGCTGCAAAACATAAAGGGTAGGCAGTTGTAGTGGAAAAAACCTTCATGGGAATTTTTTTTTACGTTGTGAAAAAAGAAAAAGGAAAAAAAAAGCAAACTGTTTCCCAATGAACCACACTGTGAGCTGGCATAAGGAAGATAAGGGCAGGAAATTGGATGTAAAACTTGTGCATAGGTCCTTTAACAGAGGAGGCACTCTGCAAGTTGCCAATGTGACATACACATTTCTTTTCTAAAATTCAGCCACTTTTTTTCTTTTTAATTAGCCATATGGAAAGTTGAAAGACTTGTGAACTTACAGCATCAATCCCACATGTTGAGCTTAATTTCTGAGAGGTTTTACTCAATCTTGTGTCTTTAATTTATTTTTATACTTGCATTTATACACCGTTAGACAAAATAACACACGTAGAACAAGATATGCCTTATGCTATGAGCATAGTTCAGTATTACTTAGTTCTTATATAAAGGTGCTAAAGTGTTTCAAATTAGGAAATGAAATGCACCCTACAAGTGGTTACGTTTTAGTGTTCCACCTTGGTAAATTTTACAAATATTGGTGTAGCCAACTATTCTTAGTTTCCTAGTATGATCTAGAAAGCAAAGCAGAATAAAAATGATTGAAGCTCTAAAAACAGCAACAGCTGAAAGCAAAAAATGCAACAGCACCACCTAAGGCCCATCTAAAACAGTGCAAAAAGTCATCCGAGATGTTACAGATTCCTTATTCATATTTATACAGCTGTAACATGCATTATAAAATTGTAGCACTGTATTTCTTCATGGCTTGAGTGTTGGCTAACCAAATCCTGATACATATTTATTCACATTTAGATTTCCATAAAGCTCACAGTACTGTATGAATCAAAGGGTGTGGGTTCAACTGCTAAATACATTTATACTCCTGATTTTTCCACTCTGAAATTAAGTGATATTCTATTTCAAACACATCATGGGCAAGAGAATTTTTTAAAGCATTTTAAGCTATTGTGACAAATCATCTAGCCTAGTCACCGCTGGCGAAGTTTCGGAGCACACAAGCGCCCCCAGATGCAGAATTTCCATTTTCTAAAGTAACTGAAGTACCAAGGTTAAAGCGAAGAACTTTCTTCCAGTTTCCAGCCTCAGTAGATCCATGAACAAATTTACAATCATTTGTTCTTTACTTCGGATAGTTCCCTTCTCTGCTTGTTTACTCTTCATATAAAATTTATAAGAACTAAGCTGTTCTCTCCTAGCCTTAGTTAGCCTCTAAAGGAGGTCTAACCTTCTCTTACACATGACTTTATTCCCTTCACTATACCTCGCCGCCCTACACCCTACCCCAAATGAGTCCAAATGCTCACTGCAACAGCACTGGTCTCACCTTACTTCCACTGGAAGTAACTCTTCCAACACATCACATTTGGTCTTTTATGACTTGCACATTTACATCAATCGCTGTACTGTGGGACAACTGAATAGTGTTCAGTAATATGATTAAAGTATGTTCCTAGTGAGGAACACAAGCATGCTTGAGTCGCTTTTTATTTTATTCGCCTATTATTTTGTAAGGAATTAATTTGTCATAACATATGGTATCATGTAAGTTTAAGACTTCATCAATTAATCAGTGCGAGACCACTACAGAAGACAGACAAATGTTATCTCTTCCTCTGACCTTTTTCTTTCCTTGTCTGTAAATTAACATTACACTACCAAAACCAAGCAACCTTTCTGACAAACATGCATGTAAATGATGTAACTGGTTTCAGAGAGTTCTGCTAATGTAAGAGTTGTATTATAAATAGATAATCATTATGAAAAGGGAAGTTGATACTGCATCTTCTGCCAATGTTGCTGCAGGAGAGGTTATGCGTGTCGCTCAGCTTGTCAGCTGCAAAACCTCACGTTGTCAAAAACAGCTCTCGCAGAGAAGACGGCTCTATGCAGAAAGCAAAGTCACTGAGGGCATTTGTCCACACCACTGCCAAGGTAGGCATACTTAACGCACCGCCACGTGAGTTACGGGCCACTTGGAGCAGACGACAGCTCTAGGAGCTGTGTGGCTGGGGAGAGAGGACTCTTTAAAGAGATGCCCAACAGATAGACATTTAGATGAAGCAAGCCTGACCTAGTATGCTCTCTTCATTGCCCAGGCACTCAGCACCCCTCTCTGCCTGCCCCGCTTTATCCTTACCTGACAGATACGCACCTAGGAAACAGCAGCCCAGAGGTTTTGCAGGGCGCAGAGCTGCCAGGCTTCCAGGGAGTGGCCTCCCTTCTTTTTCCTATTTTATTCCAGGCACAACTCCAGCCACTGTCCCTTGTACTTAGACTATGAAAGGAACTATTTGAAACCAAATTCCTAAATAATGCCCTCTGAGGAGATGTGATTCCCAACCTGCCTGCAAAGACAGCTCTTTCACTGTGCAGAATTTAAGCTCACACCTTCCCAGGATTTGTTTACATTATTAATACAAAATTAACAATACATTAACAATGTTATTTTGAAAACTCTACCCCAGACTTGGACAGGGTAGACTGTTGGGTCCAGAAAAGCTGTGTCTTAGGCTAGTGCCTCAGCACTCATTGCCCAATGGCAACAGTAACAAATTATTTACATGCTGCGGTCAACATAGTGCTCTGCTCTCGCCGTTGGCCTCAATTTTAGCTTTAATATCCTGTGGCCCAAGCACTAGAGTCTCTCATGCACAGTGTGTTGTTCCCACAAGCAAAAGGCTGAATGCTATAGCGATACATGCTTCTGCTCCCTGTTACTCAAGTGGGATAGCAGGTCACTTGATTACTTAGAAAATAATCTTAATAATAATAATAATAATAATAATAGGAATGTCTTCCTGGCAATCATACAAGTAACACAAAAGGGTTAAGTTGTTCACTGGTTACAATCAGATATTTCAAAGGATTGAAGTCTAAAGCTTTCTATAGGTATAGCAGAAGAGTCAGCGGCATATAAATTTTATTTCAAGTGCCTGCCATGAGAGAGACCTGCATGACAAAAGAGAGATTTGAGTGCTTTATTCTCCACAAACAAGATACTTTGTTACTGATGCATCTACCAAAATTCATCATTTTCATGACTTCAAGGGGAAACATTTTCTAACTATGCCTTAGAGTCAATATTGAGGAATTTTGCAATTCCTGATCCAAAAGCTGTGTTCTCACACAGTAACACAAACACCTCCCTTGCTCTCTCCTAAGACAAAGGCAGAGCATCTCTTGAAAAAACAGTCATGCATATCCATTTAGAAGACCTTTGAGGTTATTAAGGACTTTTAATAATTGAAAATTAGCTACTTACTTTCTGGAACTGAAATAATACTTCAACATATTTTACATTTCATACAGTTACCCTTAAAATGTATATATTCCTAAGATTTTATAACATACTACTTTTTAAAGTGTCATTCTATCCATGCTTCATTCTCTCAATTTTACCTGAGTGAATTTCACAGTAATTAGTGCTCTCCTTAAGCAGGTGATTATTAGAGTCCTATCATTTTAAAAAAGGACCACAAACTCTGTTTCCGGAACCAAAATAATGAGTTAAACACAAATGCTGCCGGCAGAAAAGTGGAAACATCAGCCACTCTACATGAAATATTCAATGCCACAAAGCAAATCAGAAAGGATTCTCAAATGCAAGGCTGCTAATCTCAAAACGCATTTTTTCAGCTGAGCAGAGTTGACAGTATTAAGCTGTAGACATTTCAGTAAAAACAAACTACTTATTTAAAGAGTTCTTACAGAGACAAATAGTAAGTTAAGATCTTATAGAAAAAAGGAAAGCAATGTAACGAATAGCACACATCATCTAAATGCGCCTGCTAAAGGTGCTTTGTATTGCTGAAGAGGTATGAGATGCCTAACTGGAAAAGGTAGCTACTGCATTTCAGCATCTCTTGAAATTTCTTTTTGAACACAACATACATCTTTTAATTATTCATCTTTGCACTAGGTTTTTTCAAGAAAACATACTGTGTTCATAAATGCTATGTTCTCATCTGATTTTGTATCCTTAAGAAGCTATAGGTGAGTATGGAAGTCCTGAATCCTTAACATACTGGTTTGTAAATGGCTTTCAAAAACATTTTTCAAAGTTGCATATTTTAATAAATGGGTTTCTTTAATTAAATGAAAGTGCCATAAACTGTCCATGTGTGAATCAAAAACAAGAGCTGTGTTAAATTAAAAGTGCAGTATCTTACTAATGCTAACAAATTAGGTCTGCCTTCAGGATAGAGTATTTCTCTCTTTAATGTGTCAGATTATTATGGTGGTGACAGCAATGGAGCAGTCATGCTAAATCAGCTTTTCAAAATTAGTATTTCTTTGCAATCAATTAGGAATGAAATTTAAAATTTAAAGATACTGGGTACAGATACTCCTGCACAGCATTATCTTCTTTCATAAATAAGCTCATTTTAGAGACATGATCTTTTTGCCAATATTACATGAAATTAGCATGGTAAATATTGAAATAAAATGTTTCTTAAGTGCTACTTGGCCTGATTTTTTTGCAAGGCCATACTTAATCTTTATTCTTCCATAATCAGTATTTATTGTGTGATCCTGACAGCTTGCTACTGCTGTGATAAATTATCTGACTCAAGCCAGATTAAAAATGCAACCCTGAATCCTAATTATCTCGGCAGATCCGCTTAGTAATAGCGTTTCTTGTCAATTCTAGAATCACAGCATGGGTGTCAATTGCAACAAACGCCCAGGCCCCGCTCCAAAGCAGGCTCCCCAGAATGCTTTCTTATCTGCCATATGTAAATCTCAGATGCTCTGTACCCTTGGTGACCTTTTATTAGCAAACTGACAAAATGATAAAGCTAGTCATGGCAAAACTCCCACTACTAGACAATTATCCACTACAGTTCCAGTCCGTGGGAGATCAACAGGACATTGTTAATTGTGATGCATTTTATTGACTTCCCCTGCTAACAGACCCTACAGGTCATCCGAACCGGTAGGGTGAGGCGTTTATTTCACATCAGAAGGGGACAGCAATGTAATTTTGACCCACAGGAGGAGAGTTTCCATCCTTTGTTTTTCCTCTTCAGTATGATGCCCATCATATGTTTTTAAAAAGACTCATGAAATAATTTATATACTTTTTAAACACACATATAAAAAATACAAGTGTTGGGAAAAAACGATTTGCTTCAAGAACTTAAAAAACTGAGATACTCAGATCAAAACCACACAGAACTCTCTCTTGTTTCCTCACCATATTGTATACCTTAATCAGAACAAAAACCCTTCAGGTGAGAACAGGATTCAAACTCCAGGACATCATCCATCCTTGGCAACTTACTGAGGCAGACAAAAAGAACAAGTACCAAAAGGCAAGTACCAAAAGGATGAAAACCAAGTAACGCTTTCACCCACAAAGATTATCTAACAGGATTAGGATTCTGCAAAACGTTTCTGCCCGTGCATACAGGTATTTTGTAGATAAATACAGCTCAGTCTCCAGAACCATCCTGCAAACTCACGACATCTTGCAGTGCTTCCATTAAAATGTTATACATGTATAAGGCTAACAAGCAGGGTAGAGAGAGAAACAAGTTGAAAACTGTTCAGCACAGTTCCATCTTCCTGCTCCCTCAGAGCTTTTCTGGGATCCCTACACCAGAATATCATCCAAGAAGTTTACAACACACCCCCAGATGTTGCACTAGAGATTTAAAATTGGAAAAGTCTGCTCTGATTCTGGCACTAGTCACTCCATTCCAGCTACCTTCTGGCTGGCTGCAGTTGATAAAACCATCAGGCTCCGCAGGATGCAGTATCAGTCAAACCCCTGCCATTTAAGAAGCTGATGCATATTTGCTTTGTAATACAGTTTATTTCTGAAAGCACAAGTTGGCCGCTAAAATTACTTAGGATTTTCTCAATTGCACGCAATGAGATAGTTGCAGAGTGCACACTGAGCTACAACTCCTACAGTCTTGTTACCAAGGATATGGCTGTTTAAAGAGTATGAGAAAGAACTAAACGATGATGATGTGTTGCATTTTGGGAAGATACTCTTATGTGACTCTGACAACCGGCACTCCCATGTCATCAGCTCCTGCAAAAGAGGTGTGTGCACCATGGAGAAGAGAAAAACAAGAAGAGGGGAAAAAAAACATTTCCATTCAATCAATTCCCAATATGCATTTGCTACTCCGAAGTGGATAAAATTCCTGTTCTTCAAGAAAGCAAAAGATTGATTAATTCTTTGGACTGATTTCAAAGTGAATGAGAAAGAGATAAACTGTGATATATTTTCTTACCATAAACAGAAGCAAGCAAGAGAAAAAGAAAGCTTAGAGGATAGACAGGAAACCTATGAAGCACATGAGAAAAAAAGACAGCCAAAAGGTGGACACTGAATACTTCAACTGACATACAAAAAAGGCCTTTTGCTACATTTTCGTCCACAGCCATATTTGTGATGATCACTGTGTCCAAGGTAGTTCTCATTAATGCAACTGTGTTCTCTGTCTGGGTTGTTCTCTCATTGTTCAATTCTGAGCCTACAAAACACTTACAGTACCAGCAACTGCCGGATTAAAGACCGTAATGGACTGACAACCAACATTCATACTCATGAAGCAAAACTAAAATACTGCCCAATCTTGCACACTATTTTATAGGTTAAGTTCTTCACTCAGTTAAATGATTCCAAATGCTGAGAAACGAGTCTATCTCACTACATATGAAAAACTTGTGAAGATTGTGTCAGTTTATAAATCAGGAAGATGGAAGAGATTCAAAAGTCTATATCAAGTTGCATAACATTCTTCCAATAACATATCCTCTGAAACAGTCTCACAGCAGAGAAGAATATTTGGTTCAGACGCGATGGTTCTCTGAAGTGAAGCAAGGAGATTGCAATCCCAGCTGCAAAAGGAATGAAGTAACTCCAAAAACTTTGAAAAAAATATAAAAAGCTTTGAAAGAAGATATTCCAGCACAGCATTATTTCTTCTTTCATAAGCGAGTTCAGTGTAACGACCCGATCTTTGTGCCAATAGTATGTCAAATTAGTACAGCAAATATTAAAATCAAGTGTTTCACAAGTTCTACATGGCCTGATTTTCTTTCAGGCTGCATTTAACCTTTAGCGATCATCCTTTAAAAGTACTCTTTGTTTCCCTATAAAGAAAATGTTCTTGATTGCTCTTTAATGGTTATCTAATTGCCTCCTTTGCTGAACTACTAGCTGTTTTCTGTAGTTTTAGAAATGTGCAAGCAGCACAACCATTGCACTTGAAACAGATGAAGCTGAATATGGACTGAAAGATTCACATAATTTTGCCTTCTGACTTAAAACCGGAATTTCTCTTTGTTCTTTGGAAGCTGAACTAGTTACTGTGGTAATACTATAGAACTTCCACATACTCCAGTATAGCTGACCCAAGAATGTTAGATAGTATAAAACCATTCAGGATGAAAGAAATATGAAAGTCATGTAGCTAGGCATCTTTCACACTCCTGTTGAAAAGTATATCGATCTGGAAGTTTAGCATCAAAGATCAGACTAAACATACGCTGTTCCCTTTTCTCTTGTGCTTACACACATTCAAAAGGAATAATGAAAATGCTCTTGATTCACATCCACACACAGCGAAGAGAAGAATTTGTGCAGCAAACGTAGATGCATCAATTAAAATACTTCTACTGTCAGGCTACACTCAAATCAGGTTTCAATTTGTACTCCTTAAATATGAGATTCCTGTAACCATGTTTGGCATCCAGAAGTGCAGATCTGCTCAGAAAATACCATGCTGTTCCCCTCGCTGCTTGATTTATTTTTCATATACAATATACTGCATACATCCAACATGGTTTGTATTCCACATAATGCATCTCAGGCAATGAAATCTACAGCGTCGGCTCTGCAGGATGGGTTCTTCATTTAGACTTCAACCCTACTAGCACAGCTCCACTGGCTCTCTAATATTGCATCTGTGCTGCAGAGAAGGGAGGGGGATTCCTCAGCTGCAGAAGGGGAAACCAAAAGAGCCAGTACTGAAGGAAGGCAGTCCTTTCTGGTTTACTGCTTCCTTTCCCCTCGGTAGCACAGAGCATATATAAAAGTTTGCCTTTGACCCGACTCCTCCCATGCTGCTGGAGACCACACACCCTCACCACTGTAGCCTGTGGATCTGCTGTATAGAATCACATTTCTGCCAAGGGATGGAGTGGCTACATACAAAAAAAAAAAAAAAAAAAAAAAATTATAGCAAAATGCTGCATTTGTTAAGTTCACATGCCTGGGAGAACATATGGCCCTTAATCCCTCATGTTTTTTTAAACTGTTAGTGATATACTTATTAAAATACTTAGTGGTTGTATCTGTAATTGAGATAAACTTCACTGAAGACTTAAGCTGACTAGATTACCTGAGCTGTTCTTATACCAAACTCTCAGAGGCACACTACCCAAAGAAAAATTCCTCACGTGAACCTGGGTTAGTCAGCAACTGAATATTTGGTGACTGATACTCCAACTTCTGGTGTTTAACAGCCAGCCATACATGACAGACAACTAGTCATCTATGCTTGTCTGAGCTCCCTCTTTTATTTTTTTTGAAGTACAGCACTGCTACTACAGATCATTGCAGCGAGTAAGGTCTTAGGAAATGCCACCTCCTAGCAAAGAATTGGTGATGGAAGGGAAGCATCTTAGCCCTCTGCAAGTGACAACATCCTCCTCCTTTCAAAGAAAATAGCCACAGCCCTGCAACAGTGATCTCCAGCTCTCACACACAGTCTTTATGGCTGCTAAGTACAGGACATCATCTTGAAAATGACAGGAGGGCATTGAATTTCTCCCACTGACCGCTTATAAAGCCACAGCTTTCCTTTCGCAATGTTCTGCTGTCTGCAGCATTTCCCTGGAGATCTGGAAAAAGCCACAGCTGGTGGAGTCCCCCTGCCGCAGTGCCAGAGCTTGGGTACTTTTAATAAATCTCTATTTATTAGAGTCCAAGCCAACCTTGGCTTCCACTAAAGGGCATGCTTTCTTCTAAAAGACACTGCCCCTCCCACTGATCCCAGCAGGTTTTTCAGGTAGCAAAAACCACTGCAAAGCCTTCCATCTGGGGCAGAATAACCTTATCCTGAGGTACAGGCTGTGGACTAACTGGATGAACAGCAGTTCTTCAGAAAAGCACCTGGGGATTCTGGTGGTCAAGGAGCAGAAAATGAGCCAGCAGTGCATCATGGCAGCAACAAAGGCTAGTCATGGCCTGTGTCACATTTAGTACGATGGCAGCCAGCAAGTTGAGTGAAGCCATTACTCCCCTCTACGTAGCACTTGTGAGGATGGATCTGGACGAGTATGTCCACTTCTGCAACCCCAACACAGAGGGAAAGTGATAAATGGGAGCCAGGTCAGCAGGGAAGCGCTAAGATGGTTGAGGCTGGACCATGCAAGATGTGAAGAAGCTGAGCAAGCTGGCTGGTTTTGTCTAGCTAGGAGGTTGAACCAGGCTCTCCTCAGAGGTGTGTGCACATCAAAAGGGCAAAAGTCAATGGACAGAATTTTTAGTACAAAAAATTTCAATTTTATATAAAGAAAAAAGGTTTCACAACAGCACCCTGGCACTGGAAAAGGCTGCTCAAAGAGACAAGACCTGATCAACCTCATCTAACTTCGAGGTTAAGCCTACTTGAGGCCAGGGGCTGGACTACAAAACCTCTTGGGATCTGTTCCAACCTAAATTATTCAGTATCTAAAAAAGGACAGATATCCCTCCTTCCCTAGAGGAAGAAAAGATTGTCTTAGCATCTCCCTCCCAACAACAACATTTATTTAGATATTCAGTGCTGGATCTCATGTTAAAACCAAGCTATTAAAAATCAAGGGCCTGAAATACAGATCTGTGATTAAAGAACAGTCCTAGAAAAACTACTTTAAAACTTCCACTGTATTCTTCAGTATGTCAAGAGCCCCGGCTTCCTGCTAAGGTCTGGGTAATAGGATTACCCAGGCTCTATCAATTACTCTATCAAAACAGACCTCCTCTTTGATGTTAAGTACTTTAAGATCCCCATATGGAAGGCAAAAAAAGTTTAGCCCACTCTGCTACATGTAAAATGTTACCTAGTGAGAGACTGGTGTACATTATTTTCTTAGCACTGTACTCCTCCTCTGTGGTTTCATTATGTGACATTTTCATTCATTCCAATATAAAGTAAGTTTCAGAGTATTCGGAGTTGTAACACACAGACACATTAATCACTAGCCTAATACATGTCTTGTGTAGTAGCTTTATTATCTTTTCAAAGCAGAGCTGTAAAAATAGAGAAACTGTGATCTTTTATGCTATCCTTTAATAAAGTTATTTTAAAAATGCTATAAAAATGGTTTCAGTTTTTTTTCCAAGCTACAGCTTAATGCAACTAACTCTTGTACATCCAAAACAGTAAAGTCTGAATAAGTAGTTTTAAAAGCCCCTGTGGACTTGTAATCTAGCAAGAGTGAAGAACTCTAACCACTAGAGACAGAAATGGGAAGGAATCCTGAGTTTTGAGTTACAAAACATGCCTGTTCTTTTGTCATTCTGACAGGGCACCGCCTTGCAAAGTACTCTCACTTCTGTGATAAATTTTAAATGTCTATTCCTGTATGCCAATATTTACGTATTTAGGGCAAGGGTGGGTTGTTTTTTTTTTCCCCTCCTTCTTCTTCAGGCTCAGTATCAGCCTAACTCCTCATCCACTTAAATTAATGAGTATTTTACGCTTGCCAAGACTGTGTCAACGTAACACAGCCTTAGTAAACCTGTGTCCCCTTTCACGCAAGGCATGAAGCGGACCAGCCATTGAGGGCAAGCACCTTTTCCTCTATTAAGGCAAGTAGCAGGGACTTGAACAGCAGAGCACCTTGTACTTCACGGAGGGAATGTGCTTCCAGCTGTATTGCTGACACTGTTCCCTCCCTGCTTCTTCTTCTGCAGATGCATGAGGGTACATCCACACATTTATGGCTTTCAAAAAATATCACTTTCTAAGATAGACCTGAAACCTCAACTCAATTTGGAACAAAGCCAAAGTGTTACAAAAATCCGTGCCGGTAATAAGAACAGCAATTGACAGCAGGCTTCAAACCTGGTCTGGTCATTAACATGCCACTGTTTGTCCTAGTCTCCTCGGGTGGTGGCAATGCACATTAATTGAAGAGAAAATAGTGTACTTGAGTTACATGCAACTTTCACCCCTACGCCCTGGTCAAGCTAATACTTCTGGACAGCGATCTGCCATAACCGTGCAATTCCCCTGATGGGAGACGCAGTTGGGATATTTGCATGAACTGAAGTCAGACTTGAAGAAAAAGTTTTTCTGACTAGAGATGATTCATTGGTATAAAATCAGTACAATTGCAACAGACTTTTAGCAATCCAGCAGGAAAACTGCCCCTCAGCTCGGTATAAAACAACCACCCACCCACTCCCAGTGTCACAGGGTAGGGCTCTGGCCGGCACACTGGTGGGCTTTGTGTGGCCACTAACCCAAAGCAGGAGACGCTTCTGCCATTTTCTGAAGATTCTCAAAATTTCTCAACATTTCCCCCCAATGAAAACTAAAATTAGAACAGCGAAAACAGAATAAAACTTGCATCTTATCAAGTATGATTTTAAATCAATGGGTCTTTCTCTCAATATCTAGAAATTTCACCCTGGGCTCGAGAAGTTTCCTTCCAGAAGGTTCAATAGAAAACTACAGGCTTTTGTAGTAAGTTTTGGTTTGGGCAAACCAGGGCCTGTCATAAGAAATGGATGTAGGTGAAAAATCTTTCTCAGGGAAGACAAGGACACACATTACTCTGAAGCAACTATACCTCTGACAAGGCCCTTGGCCTGAATTAACCACTTGCAAGTATTTCCAGACAGATGTGATCAGCACCCTACCACAGCCTGCGACCAAACCTTTCCAAATGGTGGCCAAACGGAGACGGTGACTGTTTTCTTACAGCACTCCGCTGTACAAAGCGACTGTTCCTCTGAAATCACCAAGGAGCTGAGGCTGTTTGGCATACTGGGAAGGCAGCAGTTTTCATGTTAGTAAGAGCCGTGAGGCAGATCCCCCTTCCTCTCTGCCTCCCCTCTTCTTTTTTTTTTTTAAATCAGAGCTATTCTGAACTTTCAAAAATGAAAACAATTTATCAAAACAAGGACAAAATTTAACTCATACTTTATTAAGCCCTTTAATTGGGGGGAAAAAAAGGATGAATTAGTTCACTTTTATTTTTACATCTGGTAAAAAGTATGGAATTCAGGTATTTTGTGCCAAGTTTTGACTAGAAATGATTTTTTACATCCAAGTAATAGATGACTAGGGAAATGGAGTGGCTTAAAATGCAAATGCGGGGATATTAATTATTGTTGTTATTGGGACATTTACAAGAACAGCGTGGCACTATTTTAGAACCAGTAATGTCTAATCTTTTAAAAGTACTGTAACAAAAATAGAACTAGAATAAAAACAAGCATTAAAAAGTGAATTCCCATAACGTTTTAGTTTGTTTTGTCTGAAAATTTATTTGAAGTCTGGAAATGCCTGGTGCACGTATTCAGTATTTTATAACTTAATTTGTTCAACAAGAACGGCAGTATTTTAACAAGGTGAAACAATTTCACGATTAAAGTACTGCCCGCTTCATCAGTACCAAAGAGCTCACGGAAAAATATCTAATCTTTATAAGGCAGAGACTCATAATTTAACTGCCGAGAACAAATGAAAAGCGTAATTCTTTTTTGCTGCTTTAGTGGTAGCATGTGGCGATAGCAAAGTATTAGCATAAGCCAGAACTTGCTCCCACTTTTCTTTCCAGGCATGTAACAAATATCTGCTGGCTATGCAAATTTCACCCAAAGCAAAGTTGTCCCAGCTGGCAAGCCATACATTAAAAGCTAAATTACACAAAGCTGAGGCCATCTGGACTAAAGTATTCTCCTGTCAGTAGGATTTCAAGCTCACTAATTCCACAGAACTAAGGACAATATATTAAGTGTGGACAATGATATTTTGAGGTGTGGGCTTTAAAAAAAAAAGAAACGAAAAGATGAGAGTGGACTACAAACTAATTTTGGTATTTTCTTGGAATAGAATTTTTGAAGCTTATAGCCTAATTTTAGTTGTATTGTATACATACCATACATTCAAGTTAATAAATACCCATTTTCTGACAAATGGCAAGTTCAGGGAGCCAACAGATCTAAGCTACTATATGAAAACCAAGCACAAAGAATTTGAAATTTGAAAGAAATCTCCCAGCATATACATTTTCTCACAGCTGTCAGTACAGCATGTTTCTGCGCAGGCTTCTACCAGAAAGCAACCCTTGACAGAGCACCTTGATAGTTTTGTTTCTTGTTTAAACCAGACTACCAAAGCAGAACAAATGTGTAGGAAAATGACCAGTTGAGGGCAGAAAATCTAACCAAACCTTTATAAACCACAGCAGAGTCTCCACTTACGTTAATGGAAATTTCTGCATTTAATTTACATTAAATCACCCATCTTGTCCAGTCTTGAAAAACTAATCTCTATGTTACGCATTATGGAATTTAAAGTAACATCTGTTTCGCTGAAATTAAATTAACATATTTGTATTTGATTAGCTTATTAACCGTAATTCTCAATATGCTGCAGGAACAGACACCAACTAGAAAGATGCAGTTGACAACACCTGTCTGATATAAAGTACTTTTTATCATAGACATGGAGGGATCTGTCAACAGTCAGCCAAAGCATCAGACAGATTAGGAAGTGACACAGGGGCAGAAAAATTACTTTCCTCAAATTGCGAAGCAGGTAATTGATGGGATAGGGAACAGGATCCGTGCATCTTGACTCACAGCTTCATACCTTTGCTAATGGCTTTCCCAAAAATCAGATGATGTTAGGAAAGAGCAGTTTGCAACTTGTACTACATTAACAGAGACAGTATTAGAGGAAAAATACATTTAAGTATTTTACATGCTACTGAGAATATTTATTATACTTGTTCTCTAATTTCCGTAGAAAACATTTCCCATTTCATCCCCACATGAGATAAACAGAAGAATTGAAAGTGTACATTCATCTTCACTTGGCTAGCATCAGTAATTTTCTCTTTGGTAACAGCGATTGAAAGAGTCTTCAACAAAAGAGGTACAACAGAAGGGATTTCATGCCAAACACCTGCCTTCCTCTGCAGCTCACCTAGCAGTGTTTGAAAAATACATATTCTTAGTCTTGAAGTTATAATGCATGAACAGGGGTAAAAAGCGAATATGGCCTCCTTGTAGACCCCACTCTCTTCTCCTTTCACTCTTCTTTCCTATCTGGTGAGATCCTATGCTCCTCCTCACAGCAATGAGTCTTTGATATCCTGTCACCACCTCTTAACCTACATGATACTTCTTAAATCACATAGCATCTCACCAAATCAAATCTAAGCCATCAGCTCTGTCCCTATTGTTTCAATGCAATGAGAACTAGAAATGCTCTAAAGTTATTCAGGGAAAAAAACACCACAGAGGCACAGTCTGAGTTGCATTAATTTCATTTTCACAGGAAATCAGGAGGGAAAAAAAAGAGAGTACAAATACAGTCAGACAGCAAGAGGTACAAGGCTAATGGTGGCCAGTTCTTACAACTCTGAGCTGCTTTGGCTGAATTGCTCCTCAGGGACTACCCGGTTTTGTTCTCCTCAAAGCTGTATCACATACATGATCACGAAAATGCTACTTTCTGTGAACTGTTGCTCTCACGTAAAAGTCTCGTCAGTATGCCCTCTTTCCATACGTACAGTTTTTACGTTTGATACCCAAAAGTAAATGTTAATGTCTATATTATGTCTATATACGTTAATGTTAATAATCTAGCCGAGTCTTCACATCTGTCACTTGAAAACTGGGGTTATAGTTCAGATACTGGGGACTAGTTGTTGAAAGCAGAAAACTTTTGAGATAAGCACACAGACCCATCTGAAGACCCAGATGTTCAAGACCGGTAGCATTTGTCCCTTTAGATACCGTTCTCTGTCATGGCTACCATGGGATCCCCCGTCACAATTTCAGCTCCACAGACTTTGCCTGCCTTTGTCCGCAGCGCGCAGTATCTTCAGGAAGACAGGTGCCAAAGAGACATAATGGGAAGATTTAATTTGGGAGGTTTCTTGGGTATCTGGGTGATTATTTGTGTGGCAAGTTCCTCCTAGAACTGTTTCTGCCTTACGCTGTTCCTTACAACTCCCACTGATCCGAAGCCAGCATTACAGTAAGGCACTTAATTTCTCATAGATGCTTAGTGAATTCCCCAAGGACTAACCATTAGTTCTGGGAAGTACTGCGAGAAACGTTAGAGCGCCAAACAGAAGGCTGAAGAGAGTTTTCCATTAAATGATATGGAGAGAAAACAAATTGCCTATGACCAGCAAAAATAATGGAAACCTGCTTTCTCTAAACTTCTATGTGCCAAGGCTACCCCAGGGCTGCACTGCCAGACAGCATTTAGCAGCTGAGTCCTTTCCCTCAGTACCCAGAGCATTCATTTGGGTCTTTCTTGCCCAGCCAACAACTTATTAGATGAAGATTAGAGTAATTTATCTAACTTTTAAGACCTCTACCCTACTGTTAAGCTTCGTGAAAAATGGCCAGCAGGTTCCACAACTCTGATTGGTATGAAGTATGGTGGGTTCCCAGAAACCAGGCTTCCTACATATGTTTTGGGAGATCCCTTTTTATTTATTATTGAATTTTCTTTTGCCAAATACATTTCCACGTACTTTGGAACTAAAACCAAAGTTTAGCAGCTTCAAGTGCTAATTTGATTTCAGCATTGTTGACAGAGAAATAAAAAGGGAACTATTTGTTAGCGGCATTACCTCAAAAAGAACGATACCAAGTCCTAGGTATTCAAACATGCATCCACGCAACTTCTCCTGTGACACAGTGCTCAAAAGCAGAGCTGCAAGCATCAGTATCTGCAAGTATCTTCTCAGGATGAGGAAACCAAGTTCTCCCAGCAGCGAGACTGTATTTACTAGAGATAATTCAAAATAGAAAGCTTTCCTTTTACATCTAGTCATCAGGATCCAGAAATAACTCTTCAATGAGAAATTTACTGCCTCCCTTCTCTAACTGCCAAAATGAGACACTGGCCCCCACCCATCACACTGAAGGACTCTTCCTGGACTCAGTTTGTGTATCCCCTCCCTTGAATTCTCCTTTCTTTATATGTTTCAGTCATCCTATAACTCAGCTGATCCAGTCTTTTATTCCCCCCAAATACTCATATCCCGCAATTAAAATTTCTCCCTCGTTTTCCTGACTAGAAGAAATCCTCCACAAAACTCCCATGCTTGTACCTGCAAGAGGAAGCTATCCTCACTTTCGCTCATCAGCCTTTCCCTGTCAACAAAAACCCCACCTTGCATGCACGGTCCAATCCTGACACTTGTACTGCAGCCCAGTAATGACCAAGTGGGAGCTTCTCAAGTGTGACGGGAGATCCTGCCTACACCTGCCTCTCCTCTTCGTGCTTTTGGGAGCACAAAAGTCTCTTGCTTTCTGTCTCCTTCCTACCTGATGATACCTTCAAACCACTTACCACACCTGACTTTTTAAATCACTTTACACGGGCCTCAGTTCACTTTCACTGGAGTTTGAGCAAGCAATGTCCAGCTTTTACTGAAGTCACCAGTAGTGTGATATGACTGAAGGCTGAAACCATATGAAACCAATACATTTCTTGTGGTTCTTTCAACGCACAGTAAGTGAGCACAGATTGGCTGCAAATTCAACCCAGACTTACAAACCTCAGCAAATGTTCTTGTGAACTTGATCCAACCCTCAGGTTTGTTTCATCCAGTTTCAGGTTTCATCGTGAAAGTTTCACTGTGCCCTACATGCTGCCCCAATAAACGATGTCTCAAACAAAATGAGGACATCAGCAAAAATGAAGTACTCTTCAGATAGCAATGTTTTAGTTTTATACCATATGTGAGAACATGCATTGACAAGCAGTATGCATACAATTACTGCTGTTACAAATCAAAAATTGTTCACGGTTAATGGACTTCTACTTTATTACAGTTTTTGCCAAGAAACTATTTTCAAGAAATGCGGATGGAATACCTCTGTTTTCCCTATCATAACCATTTACTACAAAACTGTAAGCCTTTTCATCACAACACATACACAAAACCCCCAGCATGCTTTTTAGACATTCAGGATGTGAAATAACTAAGCCCAAACTTTACTGAAGCAGTATTTTCTGCCTGCATATACCATCACTGAGGTAGCAAAGGGAAAGGAAAAACAATAATGAGGAAACTGAACATCTTTTATGGATCACATGAATACAAAGCCAAAATGCACTTAATTGCCTACCTCATTGAACATATGACATCTTTTCCTATAAAGCTTACATTACTGGCAATGTTTCCTTACTTCTCAATCATATTAAAACAATAATTAAAATAAAAAATCCCTAGATTACTACACTTTTGGGAAAGGACGTAGGTGGTTATTTTATATTGCATATCATGTAAGCAAAATCTTGTAAATTTTGTAGTCTGAAATCAAAACTAAATCTGTGTTACATTTAGTTTTGGGAATGATTTAATCCCTGCACAAAATACTGTTAAAGAAAAAATAAGTTTCATACTATTAATGGTCCAAGTTATGTAGGAAGATAGTCAACTCCGATCTCTCACAAGCAACACGCTGCTTAGATGACTGAAGTTAGTCCTCATTTATGCAGATGTGATATGTAAAAGAAGTCAATTAGAAACTGTGACAGGAAGTTTCCTATAACAGATTTCGAGGTGGATACACCTGAAGTCAATCTACTATTCCAGTCAAGGGCCCTTACTGGACTGGCCCGGCCCTAAGTCTAAAGGGAAATCACTGTTAACTGAAAAGGATGTATACTGGTTTCCAGTAGAGCAGTGGTGCTGCCTACAATTTCCAGCCTAGCTGTGCTGAGTTACACTGTTCTAACTGAACCAGATGGACAAAATCAAAACTACCAGCAACATTTCACAGGCCCTTAAAACGTACGATGCAAATGTTCAATTATGTGCACAGGACCTTAGGTGCCAATAAGAATAAATGAGGTTGCACTACATGGAGCATTAAAAGAAAAATTAGGAGTCCTTACCTATTGGTTATATATTTCTTCTACTAGCACAAAGAAGAATACATTCATTTTATATAACTGTACCACAGGCTTCTACAAACATTTTTTCCCGCTTTCTACATTAAACAGTGAACAGCAGCAACAACAACGAAAAAAGGGCAACCTCTGGGTGCATAATGACTAAGAACTCTGAAAGAGAAATCAGTAGAAAAATTATAAAAAATAAAGGGATATGTTTCACATGGCAAAATTAATGGGAACAGGAAACCTAAGTACTCCCCTGCGTGTACTTGAAATCCCCCACAAAATGTCATTTTTACAGTATATTTAGCAGATTATGAGAATTACATTTACAAGAGGTATTTTTTCATTATTGAAAATGGTAACACTCTTGGTTTTCTTTTTATTAAGGAGCTGCTATATAGCAATGGGTGCAAATTCAAGGCATTTCTAGAATCTCAGCAAAGGTAACAGATAGTATGTCTGTAGTCGGTCAGATCCCAAAGATCACATTAAAAGCATAAGCCCAACGTTTCAGTGCTGAAAATATTCAAAACAGGCTCTTATATTCAAGCTCTGTGGTTAAAAAGTCAACATCAGCCCTGATAATCCTCTACAGAGAGGACAGAAACTGTTCAGCTACCTCTGGCAAACAGCATTGCCCAGCTGACCTGGTTTAAACTGCTTAACAACTTTTGGTAAATACTGACCTTTTAGAAATGGCATGTGAGCAAATTAAATAAGAAACAGTAGAAAAGGAAGTCACACATAAATGCATAGACTCACCTTGAACAGAGGGATGGTTTGTTTTTTTTTTTTTTTTAACCCTTTATTAAGAATGTTTCACATTGGAAGTTAATGCAGGGAAGGAAACTGCTTTCAACAAAAACTCTGGTTTTGTTGAAATTACTTTACATTGTGTGTAGTATCAGGGGAACTTACTACCACAAATTGTCAAGGAATGCACCACCACCACAAGAGCTATGGGTGAACTGGATGTTAACAGGAACGGTCTCGCTATCCACTCTACAAAAGCAAGTAATAAAACCAACATATGCCCAGATCAAGAGTTCCTGTGAAAAGTTTCTGAGTCAAGGCACATGGTCAATCCCCGACCCTGATGGTGGCACATGTGAAATGTTACTCACATGCAACTGTGAAACAACCCACCTTTTCTGCACCTCCCTCCAGAGTGCCCCTTCGTCAGTTTGTACAGAGGCACCAAGATTACACGCTCTCCTCAAGGCCAATAAACTGCTAGCATTGCCCAGCCAGCAACAGAGGGGGACATAAGAGAGTGGCAGAAGCCTGAAGAAGCTGGGGACAGCAGAAAGAGCAGAGAAGAAAGTGGAAGCAGAAGCCAGCTACAAAGTATTAGTGATCCTTGAGCTTCACTGTTACAAACAAAACAGGCTGCAGGCCTCGTTATGACAGTTTCGTTAGAAATATAGATTAACACACCTGACACATTAAGAAAGGCCAGGAAAAGATTATATGGAGGACAAGCTGGAAGAACGACAACAAAAAAACCACACCAAAAAGCCCAGATACAATAATCTCAGTCTAACAGCATTAAAAGAAAATCAGAGGGAAATTACTCAAATCTTCACTATTCCCTGTGACATACCACAGGGAAAAATACCAAAGAAATAATGGTATGTTGAAAACGAAAGGTCACGCTACTACAGGAAAGAGAGTTTAACATGGGCTGTCATGCAAACTCAGGATGATGAGGCTAGTCTCACCAAAATACCTCGCCATGTTGGTACAGATGGTAGTGCCAAGACTGTAGAGCACGTACCACAATCCACAACCATTTCCCTCTCTGTTACACTTTCACATACATTACAAAAGCTACTCTAATTAGAAACGACTAGATAATTAACTAGCTATGCAAGGCAAACCCACAACAATTCCTCTGTAAATCACAGACAAATCAGCAGTGTCTACCCCTGTGGACCACCTACACCTGTAGATGGAATTACTGTTGTAGTTATTTCCATCTCTGCCTGTATCCTCATACACCACTTGGGGAAAAAAGATGTGCCTGATTTTAAAAAAAACAAACAAACCCCCAACAATAACAAAGAAAGAAAACCTCTCCCAGTTCTCTGGGAAATTAGAACAAGAAATCTAGTGTCTGCAAATGCATTGCTTCAGGGAAACCAAGACTCAGAAAGTATTAAATCAGCCTGACTAATTGTACTATAACCGAGCCAAATTGATTGAATAAAGCCTCCCTTCAATAGCGTTTGTTCGCTGAACCGAGCAAGCTTTTGACTAACTGTTTCAGGCCACCTTAATCCAACATAGGTCGCTTAAACAATGTGTAATGCCAACATACACAATTATTGTTAAAATGCACTGAATTAGAGTTAGACTTTCAGAAGTCAAAAGTATGTAACTGTCCACCTGTATTCACAAACACGTTCAACAGCTGTGTATCAGAAGTAGCCCATGTATGCGCACCAGTTTCAGGATTTTACTTCTACTTCATCGTGCAAATTCTCACTTTTACAGCCTTGTAAATTTTCTTCACTTTCTGAGGTGTGGAGAAGAAGTTTCAGAAAAATCCAAGGACAAGATCAGAGCAATCTATCCTGTTTTTGCATGCATAACAACAATCAAAAAAAAGGTAGTCCCGTGGTTTCGCATATGTCTCTACTGTTGAAAAATTATTTTGTGATTACGTGATGCCATGCTATCTTAGCAAAAATAACTAGATAAAAAAAAACTTTCACAGATGATGTGCCAGGGCTTCCTCCTCTTAGCGTTAATAGCACGTTGCAAGTTTATGAGAGCAGCTCCAAAGGAAAATCAAAAGCCAAATAAAATTCAGTTACACAGGAACCTTTTCTTCTTACTTCTGTTTTGATCATATTAAAAGTTCCTTTACTATATAATACCTGCTCACAATCAAGGCAGTCAAGTTTTACTAATTCCTTGTCATAACATATATCCTCATTGCTCTCTTTTACTCTTATCTTTTGTATCCACAAGTTGCTTTCAGTTGACTTCAGTTTTAACCTTCATTCTGTTTTGCGTTTCCATGGCATGAAGCCTAGTTGGGATTCCAGTGCACAACACAGGTTCCTTTCAGCTCTGTATTGAAGGTGCTTGGCGACTGTTACAACCTGTGTTATTCCAGTCTTAGATCTCGGAGAACCATCTTCCAAGATGGACTTGCTGATGTTGCTGAACGTGCCCCCGGCCTCATTAGGAACATAAGGGAAGAAGCCAACTCCGTCAAGCTCTCCACCTGGTCTCCATTTCTTGGGACACTGGAGTATTGCGGAGGAAGTGGTGGGATAATAAATGCATCTTTGCAGGATATACAAACTTTCTCTCTGGCTCAAAATCAAATTGAGAGGTCAACCCAACCGCAAAAATATTTAATGAAAATTAAGGCTGAGACTAACACTTTGGAGTAGATTTTATGTAGCGGAAGATGACATCAAAATTCTTTCCTCATGAGCCAAGTTCTCCAGCACTAAGAATATTCTCTCATCTGCACTTCAGCTCTAGACTTGGCTATAGGCTGTTGTAAAGCATGACTTGGACAGCCTTGGTATGCAACCTCTAAACTGCAGCCCTACTTCTGAACGTCTACAAGACGACGTAAAGACATACTTTGTGCTGCAACTCTAGTTTGTTACATGGCCTTTATGCTCACAGTCCCCATCCCTCATTGAATACTAACAAGACTTTGCAAATGATGTGTGAGAGCCCTTACCTGGAAGCATTATATGCAAAAATAAGAATGAAGGAGAAGGGAGGAAAACATCCAAGTGCCTATAGCCATTGCTTCAGGAATTATACCAGAATGCAGTTTGTTACATTTTAATAAATTACAAATTGGTGGGACACTCATTACTGGAAGGAATCTAAGAAGATGCAATGTACTAACATACCTAAAAGCTAATATAGGGGGAAAAAAAGTGATGCAATAATTTGCATTTTTAACTACTAAATTTATTTGAAAATCTCATTTTTAGTCTTACTGTAGATTAATCCTATGCATGCTTTTCTGCAATAAATCTAAATGGATAGCATTACCATGAAATATTGCTACTTTTTTAAAAAATCAGTAAAGTTAGAAAAAGAAGCACAACTACTTTCGTACAAAAGACCAGCGATAAGTAAACTTTAGATTAAAAAAATTCAGGCCACAGTCAATGAATATTACCAGCAGCTGGTCTGGACCGCCATGGGATTCCAGGGATGGTAAGTTTGCCAATCTGTAAGTCATCACATGTAGCTCAGATGGTCACGACAAGCTTTCGGCAAAACACTGGACTGCAAGGACCTTTCCTAAAAAGTTATCTGCTGCGCCTGTAATTTTCTCTTGTGCATGTAATGTTTTGTTGCTGTTGTTGATGGTGATTTAAAGAAAAAAAAATATCAGGATAGGAGGTAACTAGCTGTATACAGCAGCCATTTCTGTGAGTGTTAAAGATAGGAAGAACAGCCACTGTTTTCAGCCATTTTATCTCAGATTGTGCTTGAAAGAAAGCTAATGCACAAATGTAAAATTTTTGCTTATCCTTCACTTTGAAATAAAAGCATAATAGAGTTTCCACAAATTCTTATTTCTGCAGAGGATATGAAACTGGCACATTAGTGTGTTTTTCAAAAAGCTTTGTAAGTATGTTAAATAACTGTAATATAAAGAATGAATGTATGCTATTACCAGAGTCTAGTAAGAATAAGGGCTTCATTGTGCTGTCATACACAGAAATAGATACTGAGAGAGCTGTTACCCCACATAGCTGACAGTGAAATATCTGAATACAATTTTTTCATACAGCAAACACACAGTCCTTCTGAGAGCACTACTACTGCTTATGATCAAATTTAAACATCACAGAAAAGAAATGCCCTCTTTTTTAAAGCAAGGGAAACTGAAGAATTTCTCCCCTTCCTTCCCGAAATGAAGTGACCTGTGCAGGAGACCTACGCAGAAAGCTGGGAATTGAAACCGGCCAAGACAAAAACCAGTGCCAGAAAGACAAGATGATTTTTTCATCAATTTTGGCATGCCACTGACAAAAGATGAAGAAATACCGATAAAGACAAGAATCCTGAAAGTCTTGAGGATTTATACTAACGGCTCTAGTGTCTGCTAACTAAACTACAGACACAGAGGTGTGTATATGCACACTCACAAGGAACAATGCTGACTTGGCAACGCTTCTTTCATGAGATGGTATTTTTTCTGTCCCCGAGTCTTCCATACAAGCATCGCCAGAAGAAAGCTAATTACCTCTCAATTAAAAACAAAAAACAACCCCACAACAACACATTCTTTCAGTGTCCTACACGTTTTAATTCATCATGTAATTTTTATTTCAGGGCATAGTATTAGGGCTTTTCCTTAAAATGCCAATCTGCTTTTTGATCTTTACTGCTGACATGAAATAAAAGAGCTGTACATTATATAAATCTTCAGTTTCGCTTAGCTTGAAACTGATAAAAAGAGAAAGAGAAAACAAAGCCAACTGCATAAATCCTTCCAAACCAAAAGGCTTACTCTACTTAGGCTCCCCTTATCCTAACTAACATTCATTTCTGCACATCTTGTTTGAATTATCATCTGAAGTTTGTCTCGTTCCATCTCCAGAACAAGTCAAATAGCAGAGCATAAAGATATGGCTACATGAATAAAAACACATGATCTACTTGGTCACTGCAAACCTAAAAATAAGCTAAGACAGAAAAATATTATCTGGCAATTGACATGTTACTTTGATCCCTTCGTTTCTGTATTCCGTCACACACATTCAATCCAGCAGCTACTGGAAGCATCGGCATGCACCTTCAATGTGATGAGAATCAGTATTCTGAGGGAATCACTGCACTTTCACAGAGCTGTGATATTCAATTCAAATAAGACAGTATCATGTTACAGAAAGGAAAAGTTAAATGCTAAGACAAAGGGCAAGAACTGTGGTACTAGGCATGATAAAATGTAGCAAGTCTGAACAGGTGGCACAGCAATAGTTTATCAGATTTACTGGCTTGGATTTTCTTGTGCAGAAAAACTGGTCTCCAACAGGATTCCTAAAATGGAAAAGTCTTTCTTGTCTCTATCCTTTTGCTTCTGAATCATGATACGAGAATTAGGACAGTGTATGCTATACTGGAAAAAAGTTAGAATGGTTTTCTTTTTTTTTTTTTTCAAGTTTTGCTTTTTCATTCAGAAAGTCAAATTAACTATTTTGAGATTAATAATCAGTTTTTAAATCTTTACATGCCTCAATTAATCTATAATGTACCACCAATAATACACCTTCAAAGCTGAAATCTCAGGCCTGAATTAAAAAGACTTTAAGTCTGATCTGCTTATCAGGTGAATGATGCAGTGAATACTTATTTTAGAGGAAGATGCTCACTGTTTCAAAATTGCTCCATTTTGCATATGCCTTCTGAAAAAGCATCCATTGAGAAAGCAAGTAAGGAGAAACAAACTTGCTTCTCTCCAGCCTCATGACTTTAAGTTTGATTCCAAACTGTGCCCCAACAGCCATTCCAATGACGGTACACAGACATCAAGAGGCAAAGAGAAGAAATGTCAAAAGGAGAAATGGTGTCCCACCTCAAGCCAGTTAATAGTCTTATAATTAAAACATTCCTAAGGGATAAGAGAGGAAGAAACTGAATCTTGGTCTTCCATGTTATTCAAAGAACTTAATGCTCACGCTCTTAGAAAAAAGGAAGCAACAGGATTTGCACTGCTGCTGAGAAAATGTTTTATAGAGCTTTTTGGTGGCTCATCCAGTTACTGGGTGTGACCTCTGAGAGGCTACAGTCTTTCATTAGCTTCTTATTTAACTACTGCTGATAGCTTACCCCAGGAAAATCTGTCATAGCAGAACCACAGGAAAAAGCGCCATGTGTTGCGTAGGTAGGTTTAACATCAAATCGCTATACTTACTGAAAGCATATTTAACTGTTACAACTAAATGCATACACAGAATCAACTGTCAGAAGAAACCCACTACACACACAGGAGAAGATAACCCTAGTGATAAAGAACAGATATGAATGGAAGTGGCCAATGGCAAGATAGAAAGGAGTAAGAAGCACTTTACATTTCTATCCGGCGCTGAGCATAGTACCTTAACAAAAAAAGTTAAAGCCAAAGAAATAAAGGACTAGTACCATGTGGCTTGGATGCTCTGCTAGGAAACCACGTGTTGTCAAAGGGCATTGCCTCCAAATCCAAAACATTCTTCTTGTTATTGCATTAGTAACATAGTGCATACTAAATATATCACTACCTAAAGCCTTACCACTTTTTAAAATAACTTTCAAATGATCATTAAATCCTATGGTGTTGGCTGTTAATTCTACTCCTGGAAAAAATAGGTAATAGCAGTAGAACCAGAATTAGTGAGCTGGACAAGACACAGGGACAGTTTGCAGTGGTTGGAACTTTACATGCAATTAATTCCTTTCACAAATGTGTATGCTCACAGAAATGATTGATTTTACTTCTAGTGGTATTAAAAAAGGAAGCAGAGTAGGGAAATCTGTTCTTGAGAAGTCAATGACCACTGAGAGGAAAGGGAAACTGGGGGAGAAGCCTGGAGCCTACAGGAATTTATAATGGTAACAGTGAGGCAAAATCTTGCTAGTTAAAAATAAAATCTGGAGGGAGGAGCAAAAATGTTAGGATGGGCTCAGAGATGTGCAAGAACAATCTTGGACTGTTCACCCAAGAATGCCATCCAGTTTTGATCACAGGCTTCACTTGTGCTCCCAGTTGTGCACAAGAATAAACTTTATAGACATTCAACAGACTGCTTACAGGCAACCCTGAAAACATTCACCCCAGTGTGCTGTAACTGCTTGCAGGATCGATTCTTAAAACCTATTTTATTATATAACCTTTTTTGTATGATCTCAATTATCAACAGAAAATCACCATTAAAAAAGAACCTAGGATTAATGTAATTAAAAGTATTTTGGTAGCTTTATAAAGATTTTAAGATTACAACAGCCTTTGCTTTCAACATTTCCCTAATATAGCTATTAGGTGATTTGCAGTAGAAACACTACATAATTAAGGCGTCTTAGTTTCAGTTGTAGGTGCATTCTAATTTCCTTTTTCCCCACCATGATGAAAATTTTTAATCAAAGCAATTTCTGTATCTAAGGAAAAGGTATTTTATAGAAACTGTATTAAATGCACTTTTAGTTGTTCTGTTTACGGCATATGCTTCCAATCAATACAAGTTACTATGGCACTTCCCACGTTACATTTTCAAGGTGAAAGGAATTCACTCCAATAAATTATGCTTTCTTCCTATTTCTGGTACTTACCATCTCAAAGTTTAAATATCTCCTTTAAAACTTAATTGTAAAGGATTTTTCTTTCATTACATTTTGGAATCAAAGCTATTTATTTTTAGCATTTTTTTTTAGTATTACCTTTTTAGCCAGAGGAAGTATCTGTATGCCTCTGTTGTCTTCTCACTTGTGCCAATAATGCTGGGATGTTTGTTCTGTTATTTTAAAAAAAACCAAACCTGTTCCCACAACAGCTGCTTTCATCACTAACAGGTAACCAGCAGTATCCATATTAAACAAATCTTAGAACATGCAAATACTGAGGAGTCTCTCTCCATTAGACTGTACAAGCCTAAAAGCCTCGACAGTATGCTGCAACGCCAGGGCTTCACATTCCACCGTAATACAGCAAACTGGAGAACCATCGCTGCAAAAGTCCCCAGACCAACAGACTCAGGCACAAACAGCACTATGTAGGTTCCAATAAACACCAAGCAAAATCCATAGTCATGTTAATTAACTTAAAGCTATAAATACTGTATCTAAATAGTAGTATAGGCAATATTAATTATTGCTGCTAATCACTGCATTTCAATGGAATACAAAATATAAAGGTGTCTTGACCCATATACACAGGAAATACTACTATGAAGTACTGGAGGATGTTGGCCCAAGCGCTCATTTGCAACTACTCCTGACAGAACACAGCCAGTATCCCATTCATGTAGTAGCACCATTGAACTCCTTGCAGACAAACCACTCCTGTATTTATAGGATGGAAGCAGATGAACTGCATCTGCTTTGGCAGTAGTGTGCCTTACCGACTCCAATTTTGCCTTCTAAGAAAGCAAACGGAAAGTGAGTAGGGAACAATCACCAATACTGGGGAGTGCATTAAGGCTACACTAAACTTCGTCTGAGAAAAGGATTTGCGGCAATTCAGTCAGTGCCTGGTGCAAGTGTTTGATGTAGTGGTAATAAACCATTATGACCTATAATTTATATTTTGTCCACTGGTTTTAAAAGGAACCTTATCTGTCTACATGAGGATCACACACTATGGAAGCTGCATCTGTGTGTAGTTACCGAATGCTGTAATGGCAGTAAATCTCCAGCAGAGAAAAAGACGGAGCCTTACAGATTCAGACATCCACAAGCTGAAGGTTGTTTCAGAACTTAAGGGCACATACAATATTGCCATATTAATATGCCTGAGAAAATAACCAGGGGTAGAAGGGAAATGGAAACAAGAGTATGTTTCAGGTTGGAAACAAAGACTCCTGTATCCTTCCATCTCTACTATCTGCTTTACTGATACTTTATCCTCCCAGCTATCAAACCAGACAACCCAGATTTATGTTTTGTTTTGTTTTAGCTTATAATAGCCACCATACAACAGGGCAATCGGCAGAGCATAAAGCACACCCACTTAATCTTTCTACCACAACATATATTAAGTGTACATCTTATCATACAATTTTGACAGCCCCTGAGAATCAGAAGTCCCTATTTTCCCAGGCTCCACGAGAGCGTATGGCCCACACAGAACATATTGAATATACAAACCTGCAGAGGAAGATTGTTTTAAGGTCTGGAACTCACAGCAGGAACCAAGCTAAGTTCAGTTCCACTTGGAAGCCATAAAAGCATGGGTTTAAAAAAAGTGCGGTAGTATCTGGTGTTTGATATCTAACAGTATGCAACATGTTTATGGCATGTATTAGGCTACAAAATCTGAGTTCATAGCCTGGGACAACAAAGCAGAACTCGGCTCTGGCATATGTAGTGGGAAACAGAAAGGCATGTCTTGTAGTGTAATGGATATTGCTGCTCCCTCAAGAGCTTGAGCTGCATAGAGCAGGTGGTTCAAAGACAGACATCAGCACTTTGGAAAAAATTAAAATACAATTAAAAGAGCAATTAAATTGCAGCTGGTTTAAATAAGAGTCAATTCAGATTGGGTTTTACTATAAGAACAACTCAATTCAGTTCTGCAGAATTACTTCTCAGAATTGAAAGCGTAAGAAAGTTTGGACAAAATATGTAGTGAGTAACTAAAACTCAGTCACACAGAACTCAGTTAAAAAGGGTACCAAAATAATGAAATGTAGATGAGGTATCACTTTCAAACTACTTTAAAAGTAGTCTGATTCCAAATCGGACAATCAAGTCCCATGGCACTTTCTGTGGTCTTAAAACAGCTTTTCCCTAATTTTCAAAAAAACTTCCCTCTCCCTGACATTAAGTAAAATAACCACAGAAGCAACAAGAGAAAACGCCCAAGTACATAATGGAAAGAGGGAAACATACCAACATATACAACAACATACCAAGCCTACATATTGAAAAAAAACCAAAAATTTTTATACATTAAATGAGATCAACAGAAATAAGTGTTAAAAAGGGTCAGGGTTAATTTCAAAATATGCTTTAAAGGGTAGGACTGTCTCCAGGAAGAACATGAGTTACTTGCCAAGTAGGAAATCATGTCAATACCAGCTATTCTTAATCATCATAGTCTCATGCAGTGGAGAAACATTAGTCATTTTACCAAGTGAACACCACTTCTTACTTTCATACCTCATAGTCTTCTTTTTCCCCACCACTGACACTCTTTGTCTAGAGCAAATACTATACAAAGACAAACGGTGGATTCTGTGTTTGAAAAAGTTTGTTGGGTTTGTTCGAGTTCTTTTTTTCATTTTTAACATGAAGTAGAATTAGAAAGAAAAATTTTGCGTTATGTATGACCCATGAGAGTTTGAATCAACTCAGTCTATCCTGAATTAAATTTTGGGTTAATCTTCCAGGCTTGAGTTTGTATCTCATCCTCTAGACAGCAAAGATACAAAAGGAAACTGGCGTCCCATGTATAAAAGCCAGTAATCCCATACAGAATATTTTCCGAGAAATGCATTTCCAAAATGCAACTAACTGGAACTTTCAACCACAGTACACCTGATCAAAAAAACAGTATGATGTAAAGGAAGGCAAAATAATCCCAGAATAGCGGGACGTTGATTTACCTAGAACAGGAAAAAGGGTTTTAAATGAGGAAATACACTTCCTGTACAGTGTTCATTTAGAATTAGACAAACATACTGAAAAAGGGGCACTGCAACTGCACAAAACCTTGCCATCTTTCCCTTCCATGCAGCATGCTCCATGGGTCACTCTCCTCCCAGAGGAAAAGTAATCTGAGCTACCTCCATGGAATTCTGCAATGTGCTTAGGTGAGAGGGAAAATAAGGAGCAGCTCTCAAGCTGCTCTTTACCATAATACAGCCTGAGACATGAGCAACCCTTCCATTCCTCCATGCTGGAGTAGTCTGGAGGTTTCAGTTCTGCCATCAGTCAATAACTGAAAAGCCAAGGCTCTGTTATTTAGATAAATGCTTTAAAAATCGGTTTCATTTCTTAAATTTTTCAAGTTTTAGGTTATATAGGCCTGGTAAGCAAGATTTTTTAGGATAAACATTGTGGTTGAAAAACTTCGGAAGTACTGTAAAAAATTCTCTTACATGTTGGACTATGATCAGTTAAATTTCACTTTCGATTGGAAAAAAGAATCTCCTTCTCCACTCACTTGTGTGAAGTACAAGAAAGTAGAAAATTAAGCAAAGACAAATTATCTTGTTTTGCATAAGATTTAGCTTAAACCTCATTCCCCAAGTATTTGAGCAGTGCAGCTGAAGGGCTCCTTGTGCCCTATATAAAAGTGATAAAAAATTTAGTTAAATCTTAATTCAACTGTCTTTCCAAAACAGGTGTCATATAACAAAACAGAATGCATACATAAGCATACCATTTTGGCATATGCATATATACACATATTGTGCAAACCAAGATCAGTTATACCTGAAAAATAACCACACTTACCTGTTAATGTAACTTAAAGCAACATAGGTTGGCTGCTGAAGTTCTTGTTTCTCTAGTACACGTGGGTCTGTATCTGGAACAAAAAATATATACACTGAATTGAGTTTTCTGTATTTACACTGAAACATATGGGACTGTATACTGCAAAGTAACATAAGCAAAGATGAGATATAAAATTAGCTCAACCCAGTTTTATCCATATAGAGTATGCTTAGCACAGCACAATCATTTGTTCGTTCATTCATAAACACAGTATTGCATTACTTTACACAAGAATTTGAAACATCAACAGTGATGTAATTTCCAACTGTCACACAAGCTTTCACAATCCCTCATAAATATTAGTTTTCACTGCTTTTCATGATTTACAGTGTTAAAAGGATCAAGCTTTCGTCTTCTTTAATGTAGCTGTTTCTAAATATGGTTGACACATTTTGAGACGTTTCAAGAGTGATTAGATCTCTTAAGCTGGGAGTTGATACTTTTCTACATCTCTGAGTTTTGCTTTCTCCCTTCCCTACAGATTATTTTCTGAAGCTCTCAATCAGAAAACTCATACAAAAATGCACTTGAAGCAAAATGCTTGCCAAGCAGAGCGTTGCCCACCAAAAGCCCTGAAGCAAACACAATCCAATTCCCTTGAGTGCTAACTTTCTCACTCAAATGAAAGAATATGTTTTCAATCACTGTTTTCATTGTCCTTTTCAGTTAAGTTTTGCTTTTATCTAACAAAGAAGTAGTCTTGGTTTAAATTTCTGAAACCAAAACCAACGGAGTATGCCCATAGTTTACGTAGTTTTCTTATACAAAAAACAGGATTATCTCGAGGTTTCAAATACAGCCTTGCCCTACACTGTGGAAATGCACCTTTAGGAGCTAAGCATAAACAGACTTCAAAAGTTCCCAATGGAAAATGTGCATCATGCCTGTGCAGATTACTACATAGTCATTAACAACATATTTTATGCATTACTTTAAAAGCAATTCTGGGTGCAACTTCTGCATTTTAACTATAAAGAATACAAACTGCTTTTACTAAATGGCTCCCCATAGCACTGCTGCTTTCCATCTTTTATTTCTGAGAAGCATCTACTTTGTGTTGGGGGAACTCCAAGCAAGACCCGTATTTTGGATTGTTCTCGCTTCATCCTACAACTTTAAGCATTGTTAATCTTAAAAAGCTCATTATCTTGATAGCCACATTTGTTTGACCTGATCAGTTGCTTCTGGTGGTTTTTGTGGGTTTTGTTTTGTTTTTAAAACATGATACAATTATTTTGAAATCTGTGTCTGCTGCCCTGCCTTAAGGAAGATTTTCAACTGAACTGAATGGGGACTGTGCTTGAGGTAGGTGCATTTGTCACACCACTGCCCGAAGCAGATAATGTCTTTATTCAGTGAGCAGGGAATCCCCTGTCCCACGCCCTCAAAGCTCAGACTGATCCTAATCTTTCTCCCTACATTTGCTCCTGCAAAGCTCAGGCTCCAGGACTTGCTAACATGCCTTTATTGATATGTCCCTAAAGACATAAATACCTTTAAGGAAGTTCAGAGAAGAGGGATAAAAGCACAAGTGCCAATCCAACCAGCAACCCCAAGCCTGTTATCCTTAAAAGGAGCAGATCTTGCTGGTGCCTGGGGAAATTCTGGAGTAATTACCAGCACACCATGCTCTGTATTAAGCTAACCAAAGACAGCAAAACATCAGCTATTGTCCATATTATCTTTGTATTTCACTTCTCTGAGGAAGTTAGCTTCATGCAACACACACAGATCTTTCACTTGCCTTTGTTTCTACAAAACCCACAGTCATTTAGCAGGCCAAGCATGCAACTGCTGTCATGGTGAGCTCCATTAGATTTACACCTCGGTGGTGCATGGCCTGCCATGAAACTGTCTTGATCCAAACTGACTGCAGAGCATTAATCCCAGCCAGTACTATCTGAGAATGGCCTCAACCCAAGTTCAGGCATCTGTGGTTAAACGACTGCGTCTTTGCTAATCCAGTTCTTAAATGGGATTAACCTCCATCTATAAACAACAGTTTCTGTGACTGAAGGAGACAAAATTGGGGCTGGTTTACATCAGAATGCTGCACGTATCTGTGGGAGAGGACAAGGGAAAGCTCTAATGAGCAGTCCACCACCCTTCCACTGCTCACCAGCAGCTCACCATAACAGCAGCTGAAGATGAAAATGCAAACACAAAAATGAAAAGCCCCATAACTTTTGTAGAAGTGTATAATCAAAGCACAGAGAAATCTGCCTGCTGGCACCTGCACAAAGCAGAGACCCGTCTCTCAGTAGGTGCTGCCTGACACAGGAGGAACGCACTGCACACAGTCTCTGTTCAGTGCATCTATCCCTTCCCCCTCCACGTATCAGACTTCACATGTATTTCAAGTCAATTGTGTTGTATATCCCAATTCCACCAAAAAATAATCCAGGAGGTGGTCAAGAAAATCTTGTATGAATTCAGCATTCAAAATGCTTGACATATTTTTATTCCTCTTGCAACCAGCTGCTGGGTTGCCGGTAATGAGAACTTCACATTCACTTCTGCACTGTAGCAGGAACTATGTATAACACTGTTGGATATTATTACTCTTCCCCAGCTATAATAACAGAAGATAAAAAGAAGCACAGAACCTTGTGCTGGGGCCACCGCATGGTCCTCAGAGAAGAGCAGAAAAGAGCAGAGACCAGGCCAGCTGTGCCACGGGTGCCAGCAGCCACGCAGCCCCGGCACAGCCCTTCCCCAGGTGGAGGGGCACGAAAGCCGCACCGGCAGCCCTATCATACCCACCTAAAACCTGCACAGCCTTGCTATCCAGTGCACATGTACACTGCCAGCTTTTTTCTCACTGTCTTAAAATGCCACCGGTCCGTTCCTTCCCACCTCCATTCCCTCTTCCTCATCCTCTGCCCAACCTCAGCCAGCGCCTTTCCTCTCTCCTGCCCCTCCCTAACCCCAGTTCTTGCTACTCATCCTGCCTCCCATCGCTCCCTCCTGCCCTCGCTGTCACGCTGCCCACTTCTCTCCCCTCAAAATGTCCCGACATATGAACAAGTTAAAAATCACACGGAGACGTCTATAACCCCTTTTCACTCTTGTACCGCAGGACTGAACATATATACAATTCTCTCCCTGTACTGCCCTCTTCCCTGCAGCCTCTGACTCTCCCGCCGCCTTATTGTATCTTACCTGCAATTTAGACAGTCTCGACTTTAGCACACTTTCGAGCACAGGGTGAATATCCATTATTGTTAACAACTACAAAAAGACCGCAACCAACCCAGGCTTGCTTAAAAAAAAAAAAGGAAAAAAAAAAAAAAAAAAAAGACAATAATAAGCATTTTTTCTTTTTATTTGTTTAAAGATAGCAAACACAGTTACAGTGAGATTAAGCAGCAGTATTCCCTGATGCTGAACCTTCAAGCCTGGACTACCAGCGCTCTGCTTCTCTCACACCTAAGCACATTCATACAGACACTAGCCCTGTTGTCTAACACCACACATGCTGCCCAAAGCCACAGTCTCCAAACACGTTACCCCACTGACCAGGATGTTAGGTATCAGCCAACACTCTCAATTATCTGACTTGGCGATGAGGAGCAGGGGAGGGAAAAATCTGTTGTCAATCTCACAAAATGGCCCTGTATAATGTTAAATGTTTAGTCAATGTTTCCTCAAACACGCATCGGCTGGTCAAAGTCAGCCAAAAGTAGCCTAAATAGTTTCCAAACAGACACCTATAATGGATTAAACACTCGCAGATGACAAATCTTTTTCTTGAAAAGTATTTAAGCAGTACAATCTAGGACTGATTTGAGCTCCTTTTCTTATAAGAAAAATGTCCAGACAGCACACACACAAAACCTACAGATTTTGAAGGGACTGGTTGATTAGCATTACTTTAACTAGTTACCCTCACTTCCTGAAATAACATGGGCTATCGAAGACTCGCTACTTCATTAGTTTTGCTGTAACACTTTTAATCTGGTAGAACAAATTGCTACCCACTGTACATTAGCTGCCTTCATTACTTGTCTCTTCTCATAAGCATTATGTTCTACTGATTTCATTCCACAGTGGGAAGAAGAAAAGTACTATGTACTTTCTGTAATGCTGTGGGAATTTTTAGCTATATTCTCTTATTTTACTATGGTGTTAGATTTTGGAAACCCTGTTTTTCTTCTCTTTTTCTTTAATGAAATGTTATTAAAATAAAATTTTGATTTCATATGAACTACCCCAGGGTTTTGTTCTGGGTCCCACCACCTGACTATTAAAAGACCAAAGTATGGGTGCTAACATCACAAGAGAGAGTTACTTAACTAATCATCTATAGGATTAGACACCTCCAATTTCTCACATGCACAACCTGTTTCATACTGGGCAACCAGACAAGTAGTATGAATGTGTAATTAAGGCTAAGACCATAAATTGCACTGCGCCATCTCTGAACTGCTCAGACGAAGCCAGGCATTTTCTGTGGAGCATGTTCTAACAAACTGAATCACTGACTACTGAACCAAGCTACGATTACTAAATCACCTCACTCTGCAGAAATACCTTGCAGCTCGAAAACACTGCAAAATCCTAACCTGGTGAAGTATTTTAAAGAGAGCAAATAATAAAAAAAGCATATGCATCCTGTGTAAGTATGGTTTTCATCAATTACATAACTTCGTTCTGCATGAATATTTCTGCACAAAAATACCTGCCACATCTTCGTTATTATATAACGGAGCAAAAAGTTTTGCCCTACAAGATACAAGAAAGTTATCATAAGCAACTTCACATGAGAACTTCACTTTCATAAAGTCGCTGCATTTAAATCACTGAAAAATCACTTTTCACTTTATAAAGGGCACACAGAAAAGTGCTAACAAATTTCAGTGGCATTATTTTACAACCGCAAGCTTTCTTCTTACAGGGAGTAGGAAAGGTCACTACCACTAGCAAAGTGGTAAAGATAGTCTCAGAAGAAAAAACAATGACTTAGAGGAGGTAAAATTTAAACTACTCTTCAATGTCTTGAATATGAAGTAGCCAGTGCTGCTTTTACCCCACTGTGCCACCACTTAACAGGTAGAAGTTGAGGTCAAATTGACAAGAGTCCAAGTACCCAAAGAAGGACATATGAATCCCTGTTCACATACAAATGAAATGACTGGATTTTCAAGATTTTTGGGTAGCTGTAACCCTCCAACAGATTTCACTGATGTTGTAGATATTACATTTCCTGGGGTGGCGGGGCGGGAGGAGAAGGAGGGTATGGGGGGTGTCCATATCTTAAGAAGACTTAGGTTTGAAAAACATGTCTTCTATCAGCCATGCCATTACTTCAGGCAAATAGTTGCAACAAAAGCAAAAAGACAAAACTCCCCTTGCCAACCCAAGGGTGTTATTTCTGTTTCCATTTAATCTCAAAAAGAGTAACAAAATGCCTCAAATGTTATGAAAATAATGGCTCTGCAAAGGATTTTAAAAGCACTAAAACTTATATTTACAAGGACCAAGGACTTGCAGTATGATCTCTCTCCCAAGTCACTCAGAGATGTTTCTGATAGTCTCACCCTTTTGTGCAAGATCAGTGCAAGATCAGACTGAGGCGAACTGCCAACACAGAGGTCCCCCAGACTCACAACTGGCTTTGTCCGAACATCCGTACACACGTTCCGCTCGCCTACCACTAGGTTCGCAGGGTCCCTGTCTTGTATTTCACTTGGCCTTGAAAACTGGCTGATATAAGTCAGCTCAGCTAATTAATTAAAACCTACACTTCCCTTGAAACTAGCTCGCTTCACTAATGATGCCAAGGCAAACATTTCTGTTGGCTTCCTCAAAAGTCCGCAATTGTTCTTACATGGATGTAGCTTAAAAAACCAGAAACAGATAAATTTAATGTTAATGGAAACTGTTCTCCATGCAAAACCTCCATTACAAGGAAGCCACTATGAACTTCAGAGTTTCAATTCCAAATGCAGTGTTATTCTGGTCTTCTTATGAATTTAAAGGATAAGATCACAGACAACTATGATTTCACAGATATTAACATGGTCCCCTAATTATATTTTTAATGGAAAAAAATTTTCCGTCATCTCCAAAAAGAAGATGATGCTCTATACTTCAAAGACAGAACATTGGAGGATAAATACCATGATTCTGCAAGAGTTTTAAACCTATCTGACTTCAAGAAATCCTTAATATTTACACACAAGTTTAAGTTCAAGATCAAGGTGTTAAACGCCACAGAGATGGGCTTATCAAAATGTGTGAAACAGATTAGGTCTCGAACTCTTCCACATTTCCAGATTAAGCTCTCGTTAAATAGATGACTAAGAAAGCTACATTCAGGCAAGTACAAGCAAGAAAACACTGTATTTATTTCAACTTTCACAGTTTCAGTGAACACTAGAGGCTTCAGGGTATTTTTTAGTACAAAATTCTCCCTGTTTGGTCTATCCCGGACTTGCAAAAATTTCTGTTAGCTGCAAACAGTTTATTTCCCCCATCAAATTCCTCAGAAGTGCATGAAGCCATGGGAAAAAAACCTGAAAGACACAGGCCACATAAATATTACAAGAAGGCCACGAAACGGCAGTCTTTTTGGCCTGCTGGGAGAAAGCTCTATCAGGCTGACAGTGCTCTACTGGCAGTCTGCTGCTGCTCAAACAGGCTTGTGTGCTTTCCACTCAGCAACTGATGGATTGCAATTGCTGCATTACTGCAGAAGAATAACGGAGTCCAAAACCAAGGTAAGGCATCATAGATCACAGTCCAAAGTTTAAACTACTGTGGACCTCTCCTAAAGCCTGCAAGCACAAAAAAGTTAGCATTAATCTTAACAACTGCAAATTACATATTGCGCATGTAGGCAAGTGGTTAGAAAAAAGAAGTATCAGATAGAAGGTTTATTTAAATGAAGGCTGCCTCAGCAAAAAAAGCCAAGTAGTATATATTGGGAATGCACACACAGGCAGCTGGAAGGCATAGAAAGCAGCATCTGCTGACTTTAACACCCTGGTTTAGCACACAGTAGCCTGTTCACATAGGTGCCCCTCACAAGGAAGTGAGTCAGTCTTCATGGAAGTTTCTGAAGAAAACGGGAATTTTTAAAAACTGCCTCTTCATAGGAAACGCACCCTGATCCCAGGGACACCACACTACAGCATTTTACCTTCACTGAGTGTTATGACTGCAGAACCTGTAAGAAGCAGTCAGAGGATATCACTGCAACAGGGACCGTATAAAAAAGGAGGTCACAGAAGTTCAAAAGCAGCCTGTTGAAAACGAAAGCACCAAAACTCCAAGAACACCACAACCAACAGCATCCATTCACTGCTGCAGACCAGCACGTGTGAAACTCCATTTTATAACACAAATTCTGTGAGACACAAGAACTCAGAGCTTTGTCATATGAGAAAATGGTATCTTGCTGGGTGATAAGGTAGTGTATGCTACTTCAGATTACCTACGCAGAAACAAATCTGTACTTTGGTCTTACAGCAAACAGAAGAGTAGAACATTTTCTATATAACACTATTACTAAGCAATCCTGTTTCATCCTTGCAAGCTGCCCCTATTTAATTCTAACTGTGAACTCTTACAAGTAACGGCTACCCCTTACCTCCCATTGCCCAGCCAAACAGTGTTCTGACTACAGCTTCACGTGTACTAATTGAATACATAATTACTAAAAGGATTTCAGGTTAAAATGGTAGCTCAGCAACACACTGAGTAGATCCATTTGACATTTTCAGTTTTTAATTTAAAAACCAAATAGCCAAGTAAACATAAACACAAGGATTTGCAAATCTTCTGAAAAGTATCTTTAATTTTAAAAAAAAAAAAAAATTTGTGATATAGCAATATGTAAGAAAAAGATATTTCAGATATGGACAACAGAAAAGAGAAAGAATGCATGGAGTCCAATCATGGATCTTGAATCTTTAAAATGTTCTAATTTCTGCAATTAAGTTAATTATTGCACACTAGTAAGTGACCACAGGGCTCCTCAGCTGCTGAAAGCAACCTTTGGATCTGTCATTCTGTCTTCAAATAGGCAATTAAAGTGAAAAATGAGAGTGTGCATAACTTTCCAATGTCATATATTATATATAAATAACACAACACACAAATAAGAACAAGACATAAGTTCTCAACCCAAACACTTGATCAACTTAGTCATACCTTCAGCTGTTTATTTGAAAATATATTACTTTGCTACTCTTGTGGTCCTTATTATAGACAATCTAGTGCCTTAAGAAAAGTTTTGCCTTGCCAGAAATTAAAAGAACTTTCCATTCCTCTGTTCCCCAAATAATTTGCACTAACCAAGTATCAAATGTTCTAGGATAACCGCGAGGTAGTGGACAGATCCAAGCAACTGATCTGTTCCTTTGTTCCTCAGTGGTGCAATCTGGATGACCAGAACTTACCTGAGGTTGCCCTAAGAGTTGCTTTCTTGCTTTACACCGCTTTACAGTACTATAAACCAACTGCAGAATCTGTGAAATTCCTTATTTAAAAGATTAAAAAAAAAAGGATCATATATTGTAAGTGTTCTCAGTGGGAAGCTTGAAGGTCATATGCAGCCTGTGAGGAGCAACATCACAGCTCCTCTTCCGTCCTTACAAGGTGTGTGAGCTCTCTGCGTACCATCCTGCACCCGAACCCCCTCTCTCTGGCAGGCGAGCACAACTAGCATCCTCTCTCAGCAGAGAAATTCAAGCTGTGGTCTTTCCTGGTCCCATTAGAAGCTGGTCCGATTAGAGATGCAGCCCAGTCCACGTGGGCCTCCTCAGACCTCTGGCGCAGCTAAACAACAAGCTACCACCTACAGTTGCTTCAGCCTGTGGTTGTTGCCTCTGGCAGACGGGATGGCACCTGATCAACCAGCTTTTAAGCCATCTCCCATGCACCCCCTCCTCTGAAAACCCACCCAAAACTCCAGCAGCAACTACGAAGCAGGGAGCTGTGTAGAAGGGTATAACCGTAATTCATTAAGAGAATATTACTGTGCACTGTGATTGCAGCCATCCTCATAATATTCTTGATAGCTCATGTCTCAGAATATAGAAAGTAATGCTGTAAATCAGATACTTAATTTCTCAAATGGAACGCAATTGCTGGTAACTAGCTGCAGAGCTACAAATGCCAAAAAGGCGTCTCGTGATCTTTCAGATGTAGTGAACTGCAAGCACACTTCATGTGCTGTGATGCTTCTCCACTTGTTATGTTAATTAGTTTTTATTTGAAACATACAATTATTGCTGCAATAATTAATGGTTACTTTTAATAGGTAAAATACTCATTAATCAAATCAACAGGAGACCAGGAGAGTGCTGGAAAGGTCCCTTAGAGATGGGGGGAGGAGGGTGGGGAGAAGGAAAAAAAAAGTCTGCTGCTACATTATTTTATTTTACTTTTTAAATTGTGAGACATATTCCATTTTTAAGCATTTGAAATGTTAACATCTTGCTTGCAACTTCTAAGTGCAAATAGACTTAATGAAGCTTGAAATAGAGAAAAATTAGAATGCCATTTTCACGGAATTTCCCAACATTTAATTCAAGTCAAACAATCTCATGAGGTGCCACTGCAGAGTGTTAAAATAAAAGGTCCATTCTCACTTAACAGTCAGGCACACAGGACGTAACATATATTATTAGTAATCTCTAAAATGATCCCATTTCAATAACGAAATGAGTATTTTTATTCCTCACCATGCTATGATGTTTCTTTTCTCTGAGAGTTTTAAAAACTCATATACTGTGGAAAGGCACTCACTTTAACTCACCCGAATTAGAAGCTCCCCAAAATTAATTTAAAAAAATTAAGTCCATAATTTAGGGGTATTATTCTATTCTGAAACAACGATAAAACCACCTTTGTGGCATGCAGCACCCTCCCCAAACACGCACACCAGCATGATGCTCTTTTTAACCACTTCTGTAGGTCCCGACTACACTCGGTGCCCTCTGCATGAGCGCTAACACCACAGCTATGTTGGCAGAGCCCTCTAATGAGGACACAGCAAGAGCACATCAAAAGGACTTCTCTTGTTGACATAGTTGTATCACCTGCCCAGATAACATACGAGGCCAATAAAAACACTCTGCCAGCATAGCTGTGACCCCCCCGGAGGCGAGCTGGTATGGGGATGCCTGTCGAGGAAAGCGTTTTTCATTCCCTGCGCTGACAGACTGGAGAGAAAGGAGGAAAAGGGCTGGAGCGTGCTTTCCAATGCGGACCCAGCCCTGCACGCAGATTTTCTAGGTGTTCAGTCAAAAACCTTTGTTTCCAAAATTCACACGTTTCTCCACTCTCTAAGGTCATACACGTCATTACCCATTACATTTGGAAGCCAACAAAAAAGAAAAATGAGGAGCATTCATCTTGTGTTCAGCGTTTTGCCAAAATTACGAGGAAGTAATTTTTGGAGTTGGCAATGGATTGATTGAGGGTTGAGTTTAGTGGGTTTCTGTGAGAACCTGGGCCTGGCCTGGACAAACCCATTGGGAGGTTTGGCCTTTTTTGGGCAAAACCTGGTTAACTAGTAGTAGAAGAGCCGTCTTTACATAAACCACAAGTCTGTGTGTTTTCAAATCAAGCGTGTGAGGTGAGTACATGTTTAAATCCATATTCTAGGATAAACAGTTTTGCATTAAGCAGGCAGTTATTTCAAAACAGCTAGTTTTCCTATTTAAAAAATTGAAAATTTATAGGCTTGTGTTTTCCCTTTTTATTATTATTACTCAAATACTCAAACCCTTGTTCTCATCTAGTTTTAATAATGAAAACCTGGCTAAACATTCCAAAATAAATAAAACCTAGTATTACTTTAAATAAAAGTTCAAAATATATATCTTGACAGTTCTGATGCTTGAGGGTTTTATTTCCCAAAGTAGTAATGATCTCCAGGAGTTAAAATAATATGATTATATCCCAACTCCATGGCCAGCTAAACCACAACTGAACTTCAGTGGCACATATTTCATCTGCAATGTCAGATGATCTCCATTTCAGACTATCAACATAGCACTAAATTTTCAAGTGTCATTGAAAACAGGCCACTTCTAATTTTGGCTGGAAACACTAAAATGAACCACTATAGGCAGCGCAGCTAGTATTTCACAAATTAAACCTCTTCATCTTTACCAGGAATCAAAAAGGAAAGCTTTTTACTGTAAGTTATTTACTGTGTCTTCACTCCTCTGCAAAGAGTGGTTGCAGGGTTTTTTGGTTTATTTTTTTGAGGGAGGGTTGTATTAGAAGGAAACAATACATGTTTCTCCTGTGAGTCACTAAAATTGCTATAAGAAGCTTAACTTCTGGGTTACTTCTTTGCACAGTCTTGTAGGAGACAGACTGGATTCTTAATCTACACTTACTGCTGACAAGAAAAGCGAGTACGCAAAACTAAGCAATTTCTTGTAAGGAAGAAGGAAATGGCATCATTACATAGCATTACTCAAGAGAAGTCCCCTCCAGAAGACGGCAACCATGGCTGGTGGAGCCAGGACAGGAACCGACTGCATAAGAATGCCAGGTGCTCAGATAACCTTTATTTCCTGAAACGTCTTTTCCAAAATTCATTTGGACATACTGTGTCTTACACGATTTTATTTAATTGGAAATAATTTCACCACCACTGTGCCTTATCCAAGACTATAAACAACTCTGCATTTGTCACTAATGCTACACCTGAAACATCCAGCAACAAGCCTACCCCCCAGGGAACAAGAAACACACACACGTCATGTATCAGTACATTTCTTGCAGGGGGGTAGGGTTTCTCTCCCTCTAAGAGGAAGACATCATCACTGAAAATATTAGGTTCACATTTGTGCACTATTGTGAGGCAAAAAATCTACTTCTCTGCAAACAAACTGACAACTATTTTTATTTAGATTTATTGCACCTCTTCTACAGCACCTTTTTAAAAGTGTAATATTCAATCACTGGGATAACAAGGACTGGTATGGAAGAAATTCTTAAAGTGCTGTTAACCATAAGCCTTGAGTACCAAGACTATTTTGTTTGCCCTTAAGTACTAATGGTGGAGGAGATCCTCTACACTTTTGTACCTTTGATACTTGCTCTTAAAAGAGCATTTCAGATAATCTTCTCTTGAGAACTAGTAAGGTGAAATAGATCATGTCACGCAGTAAAGTTACCACCTCAGTTCCAGTACCTCCAGCCACTGGAAGCCAAGCGTGGTAAGTGGTTTGGTGCCCTCCACTGAATGACATCTGGCCACCTCAGTCCAGCTCCTAGAGGACAAGAGTTTGCAGAGCAGGGAAGAGGTGAAGTCTTGCAGCTTGACTGAAACTGGATTCTGTGATTTGCTGTCTCAGCGCAACGGTCTGAACTGATACGACACAAAGATAAAACTGAGGTTTTACCCTCACCCAACTGCTCATGAACTGATGCTTGTGGAGGGATGAGAGGATACACCTTCTGTCCTGGGGAATGCTGTGCCAGTTTCCTTTAGTGAGAAAACTTCAGGTTTTCAGTGCAGCCAAATGACTTTTTCCTCACCATTAAGCCCAGTGCAGATTTCCACACGCTGACTCACCCTGGTGTGTCATCTGCAGGGGCAGGAGCGGGAAGGGAGCAGAGCTGCAACTCACAGAGAAAAAGTCGCTTTTAACTCTTGACCCGACCAGCCAGGGAGGGGAAACACCCGTCCCACAACGGGCAGAGGCGGCCACTCCTTCACGGGGAGACACAGGCGCCAAGAAACGCCTCGTATGAGTCCTTAGTAGAAGATTAAAGAGAAATTCAGCTCTGGTGTGAAAAGCCATACCACCGGGGGCAGTTCGTTAAAGCGACGAGGATCAGTTTGCACTGGATTTACCACAGTTTTTGCAGACCTCCCGTGCGCTTCCACGCGGGGACGAGCACGCCGTGCCCAGCCCGCTCAGCCAGCAGAGACCGAGAC
>NW_009199745.1:0-15879 GCF_000690835.1 Fulmarus glacialis | reverse complement strand
GGTGGTGCTCGGGCCGGGTAGCGATGGTCCTCCCGGCTTTGGACTCACCTTCACTTCTCTGTGAAGCTGTATATTTAAAATCGGAGCGTGTTCGGAAGTAAGTTCAAACTATTGGCAGGGAGTTATGCGAGTGTGAAAATAAACTGATAGGGAAAAGAGCATTGGCTTTTGCAGTACTTTTCTGAAACTTCAACTTTGGGTAAAGAATCAAACGAAAAGTTGGGACTAATTTGGACTTGCTGTCTTCAGAAACTATTTTGTTAATTAATATTGTAAAAGTTAATAGCTCTTAAGACTAATGCAATAAAAAAATAACATTAGGAGGAAAACATGTTTAACTTAAGATTGATAAGAGGTTATGTAATGATTGAGACTGAAACAACCATTATCTGATGTTTCCTTTAAGGCTAAATCGCGCTATGACGTAGCATACTTTTGAAGTTGTAGAAAAGCTCTTCCTGCACAGGTGTAGAAAGAAGGTAGTAGTAATAAAAATACTACTTGCGTGAAAAAATATAATGGAATATTAATATAGTATAATACAGTGATTTAGTGACTCATTTTTTCCTGTGGCATTGCAGCTGCAGACTACTTAAGCAGCCAGTATTACCATTATCATTGTCTTTTTGAGACTATCTTTAGGAATCTATTTTGATGTTGCTTATGAAGCTGTCAAAAGTAGAAGAGAAGTGAAATGCTAATACATCTTTTCACTGGATTCGAAAAGCATCCACAAAGGCGTATAATGTTGAGTGTGCATTAAGTAGTGTGTTTGCAACGGCGTGTTCTCTCAAGGGTTTAGGCCATAATTTTCGGTAAATCTGTACACACTGCAATGCGACGGTAGGGAACAGGTTTATAACAGTGTTTTTTTCTTTGAATTTTTGACTGGTCCTTATTAAAATTAGCACAAACAGTGGTTTTTTTCTATTTTGGAAAGAAAATGGATTGAAACGGCCCTGGCAACAATTGAATGGTTTGGTACTACTTCACTGCAGGCGTATTTAACCCTTTTTCTTAACCTTTTCAGGACGAGGATTTGCATTTCAGAGAAGACAAAAGATCGAAAGACAATACAGGAAATTGTTGAAAAAGGGAAGAAAGGTCCATTCACAACAGGATAATCAGTTTACCGATACTTATCCAGAGCACTTGAAACATCTTTACCTAGCCGAGGAAGAAATGCTTAAGAAACGGCGCAGGGCTCCAGATGATTCAGTTTTATCAGAAGAAAAACTTAATAAAGCAGTGGAGTAAGTTTTTGAAATACGTCTCTAAAAACAAGTAACCATTTCCATCATTAAAGAAATAGTTTAGACCTTATGCTTTACATATACTTCAGTATTTGCTTTACTAAAAAAATACCGTAAGTCTTTAATGTTTTTCTAATTGTTAGAAAATTTAAACATATAGCTTTGTTATGTTTGCATCAGAATCAGAAAGCAAAATTGATGATGTTTAGGGCTTGATTCCACAGAAATAATATGACAGTTACCATTGTACTTTAAGGACAGGGTTCAGCCCAAGAGCAATAAGTGTTTGGCCAATTTCTTACCATGCCTACAAAGAGAAGAGCCTGCATTTTAGGTAGTCTGCTTTTGAGTCTACAGAGTTTTCATTTGAATTGATTCTCAGTATTTTTCAATTAGCGTCACTTTTCAGGAACATTTTTTGCATCATCTTTCTGTTCCCAGTTTGATTGTTGTTTTCTTCATATTGCACTGTTTTTCTGCTAATTCCTTGAATTCCAAGATGTATCTACATCTAAACTTTCCTTGGAAGAATGCTCAGAAAAGGAGGGGGAAGGCAGTCAGATCTAAGCCCAGCCATGGCAGAAAGGTAGAGTTTTGTCTGGAATAGGCAGCTAATTCGTGGGGATGTCTGAAATAGGACTGTTTTTGTTTAAACCAGAGGTTTTTTTAGTTTTGCTTAAACTATGGTCATTGTGATTGTAAACCAGCATTAATAATTCTGCAAAAATGTGACTGCTAATCTGTGAGGTGGGGTGATGCGTAGAGTCTATTAGATAGACTTCAGTGTTTTGTGGGGATGTAAAATAAGACTTTGGTTAGGTAATTCTATCTTAGCATATATTGCAATTTAAATAGTTTTGTACTTCTGAGACAATGAGGTGTCATTACACAGTATTGCCACAAGATGGAGATGAGAATAAAGCAAAGATTTTTTGTTTGTTTGTTTTTCTCCTGAAGTGTGTGGTATTTCTAAATGAAAGTATAAGTAAATAGCTTCACTTTCCTTTTTCATCATCTGCCTGAAATGTCTTAGATGATGATGGCTAGTTCTCAGTTTTTTCTAGTGTGAGTAATAGAGTAATCGAACACTTACTTTGTGAACAGCTGTTAACTGTCTAGCAAAGCTTATGTTTTTCAAGTGTGAAATGTCACTGTTTATATAATGGCTTTATTGTAAATCAGAAAAAAAAATTAGAACTAAATGACCAGAAAAATCCACTCAACATAGTATGACAGTAAATGCCAGACAAATGGCACTGGTTTTCTTTTACTGTTTTCTTTGAAAGAAACCTGGGCAGTTTTTTATATTCAAATTGGGAAGGAAAATTCAGTTCCTAATTTCAGAGCATTAAGGACGATAATATACCATCTCCTTCAAGAAGAAACTTTTAGAAAGGCATTGCTGTTACTGTGCTTTTTCACGTGGCCACATCAGCCTGATTTCTCTGGCAGGCAATCTGCTAACAGCTGGCTGTCCTCATACCTCTGCAGTTGCATCCATATGTCAGAACTAGAAAGAGATAATACAGCTCTAAGCTAGTGCATTCAGTTTTTCTAGCTCTGAAGAGCTAGTATGATGGGAAGAAACCTCTTTTAGGCACTCTTTAAACTTTGTGAAACGCCATCCATGTGAAGGTCCAGCAGGTAAGGTATACGTGTCATTAAAAGTTCTGTGCAGTCCAGTCTTCAGTATACTCGGTGGTGGAGGAGTTTAGTTTGCTGTGTTTTCTTGCTAGGTGCTCATTACGTGATATGTAGTGGTGTTGGGTATCATGTAAGAGTAGTGCAAATAGGTGTCCGTTCAATATAGAAGGATGAGCCTTGCTTGTCACTTACGTCATCTGTAAATCCGTGTTTCTAATTAACTTCCCCAAATATGCAAAAAACAGTGGAAGAGTGCAAGAGTGTGCTCTGATTTTGCAATGGCTATGGGATAGATGGTTATGTCTGCTTGTTGATAGTCCATATCGGAAGTACATGTACTTTTTCTTACAGGTCAGTTACGACTGAAGGGAAGTTTAAGAAGAAGACGTCCAATCAGAAGGCAAAAGAAGAATATGAGAAAATAAAGGCTGAGCGTGCTAGAAGGAAAGAGGTAAATCTTAAACAGATATTTCTTGATTGTAGACGAAGACTAGATTAATACCATTTCTACCTGTCAGTCTTCCATCTGGACTCAAATAGGACCATAGGAGAGGAACACAGGTATTGGTATTCTTTCAGTCTTTTTCAACTTCACAGGTGTTCAAAGTTATCATTGTCTTTGTTCTTACTATTTTTGTCTTGCAGTTCCCATAAGCGGGATTTTATTATGTCAGTTGGTACATCAAGAAGAACTTAGAGCTTGATCTGCATATCCCAGTGGATTATACTAGACCTCTTAAATATTGTAGAAGGGGGAGTAATAATACCATAATCTTGTGATGAAAAATGAAATATCCATCCTATTTCTTATGGTGTGATCATAATGCAGTCTTCATTTTACCTTTTTATGTGCTTTGACCAACAGTGAAACAATTAAATGTAATTGTATTCACGGCCAAAATATTTAGTAATTTTTTCCCTCATTCTAATTTAATGGGACTTATTCTTTCAGGGCGTATCTTAATATTATCATTGTTGAATAACTCAGTTGATTTATTCATTTGAGACATCCTTATTTTATTAGTTTTGTTCTCTCCCATTACACTGTTCATTGCACTGTATAATGGCACACACTGTAACGTACAAGTTGTGTAATTTGCTGCTCACAAACTAGATTTCGGTAACTGCTGTATAAATATTACATAAATATATAGCTGGATAAAATATATTATTTCTTCAGTTTAGCTGTATTGAAACCTAGAGTAGTTTTGTGCAAGCTGATCATGATTCTGGGCGACTTACATGGTTGTTCAGCTGAGAGCTGCTTTTTTGAATATTAGATACAGATCATGTTAAAATAAATGAATGCTATGACCAGGTTATTTAGAGGAGATGGGAACAAAGCTGCAAGGAATTTTCTTTGAGCAGCACATAAGAGTTGCCTGAGGGGAGGTGTTAGCATTTTTGGTCTTATTCAAGATATTTAGGCAAAACAAACAGTAGCCAAGTGCCACAATAACAATAATCATTTATGTGGAATCGTGGTATGATGATCACATACTTTACCCTTACATCTGTTAGCAAACACTGGATTTGCTGTTATTTATTTTGGGAAAAGAAATAAGCTTAAAGGCACAGTTTTGGCATCCACACTATATAAAAAAGCTAGGATTTAGTAGAGACCAGAAAAAATACGAACTAAAGTAAAAACTGCCTACGTAAGATGAATGTTCTTGTTTTGGTTGGTAGCTTAAATGAATGTTATTGTCGTGGTTTAACCAACCACGCAGCTGCTCACTCACTCCCCCCCCACCCAGTGGGACGGGGAGAGAATCGGAAGGGTAAGAGTGAGAAAAACTCGTGAGTTGAGATAAAGACAGTTTAATAAAACAGAAAAGGGAGAATAATAATGATAACGATAAAATATACAAAATAAGTGATGCACAATGCAATTGCTCACCACCCGCGCTGACCGATAACCAGGTAGCGATCGGTACTTCCTGGATCACGCCTACCATTCATATACTGAGCACGACGTCACATGGTATGGAATGCCCCATTAGCCAGCTGAGCTGGCTGTCCTGGTTATGTTCCCTCCCATCTTGTGTACCTAGCTCAGTCAGTAGGCATGGGAGCTGGCCTTGGACTAGGAGGGTACTTAGCAACAACTGAAAACATCAGTGTGTTATCAACATTCTCCTCATACTAAATCCAAAACACAGCACTAGCAAGAAATTTACCCCTATCCCAGCCGAAACCAGGACAGTTATTTACAACAGTATGGTGAACAGCAGTAAAATTATTGGATAGGAAGTGAATTACAGGTAAGTTAGTCGATGCTACTCTGGTTTAAAAAAAAAAGGAATGAATGGTATTAATCATTGTTACGGTAAAATACGTAAAGCATTCTGAATGGAGAGATGTTATATTTGCAGGTTGGTTTGGTCTTTTTTGCCCCCCAAAAGCCTCTTAGATTTCTATTTAAAAGTATTTTCTTGGGTCAGTTCTAGTTAATTTTATATTGTACATCACAGAGCATTCTTACTAATTTTTGTACATCTCAGAAGCTAGCTATGTCATGGAAAACAATAGCGAAATTGATAGATTATCATCTGTTTGAGCATTCTGCAGAAACATCTGCCTTTGTGGTCAGCATGGCACTGCATTTCAAAGAATAAGCTTTATGAAAAGAAATCATCCAAATTAACTGAAGCGGTCCTTCAGTCTGATTTGTGATGTCTTGCGTATTTTGGTAGGACATGATATAAGTGAAGCAAGCTAGTTAGCTTGCTTGTTGTGGGTGTTTGCCCAAATTACTTACTAAATAACAACACTAGAGAAGGGGGTGTAAGCTGTTTGATAAAAACTGAACATGGTATCATGATGATTATCCATATATGTAAGTGCCTCCATTAGTGTTTTGGTCGCATGTGTGCTGTCCCCTCAACAAGGAAAGTTTGTACAGTTGAAAAATTGGTTAGGTTTTTGGTTTTTTCCTGTCTCTTAGTAAAGACAGTAGTCTGTGGTCTGTGTTGCTTCAAAGAGGACAGGTCACTAATAGTTTAGTCCTGATTAAATTGCCATAGGTAATGCTGCTTGTGATGTCCGAGTATCGCAAATGTGCTCAATTTCCAGCTCCAGAGATGTCCCATATCCTATCTGCCAGTCCCATGCAGATGTGGCCAGTATCCTAGCACATCTGGATTGGCAAGACATTTACGTGGGGGCCTCTGGATCAAACTCTTTCTTTCTTTCTTGCACTCAAGAGGGGAAAGTGGGAAATTTTTGCCACTTTGTCATTTAAGAAAAAAAGTCAAGGAGCTCATTTCACAGAAGGGAAGTAGTACATATTTTAGTGACAAACCTTACTGTAGGATGTTCTACTGAAGAATACTTGGCTCTTCCCTTGAAGCTTTAGGGAATATAAAATGTTTTGATTGCAGTATGCGCTGAAAGAGAGTCCTGATTAAGCTTTTAAGAGTAATGGTGTTTCTAGTGTCAGTACAATACCTAATTGCCAGTATCTTTACAAAAAGAAATTTTATTGCTTATAGATAGCTTCATAGTTATAGAAGGTATGTAATTATTTCATAATCGTATCTGTTTAATTTCAGGAAGCAGAAAAAAGAAAACAACAAAGAGAAGCAGCTCAGCAGTTGTACAAGCAAAAGAAAATGGAAGCTTATAAAATACTGAGTAAGAAGACGAAAAGAGGACAGCCAAATCTAAACTTACAAATGGAGTTTCTTCTTCAGAAAATACAGCAAAATACATAGACCTCTGCATACATCTTAATTACAGGTCTTGAGTTACCTGTGGACATTTTATTAATTTTAATAAATAATGTCTTTTTGCTTCTATATGACTTTTGTCATTGGCTTGATTTATCTCATCAGTCCAATAGTGGAGGATATTCATCCTGAAAATATGTATTCTATGCTGAGCATGAGAGAGACCTGGTACCTTGGAAATAAATGGTCTGTATTTCTAAACTTAAATTCTATTAGCTATGTAATATCTTGAATTCCAAATCACTAGAGCCTAGTACCATCTGAACATAAATATACACAGTGTGAAGCATTTGTTTTCTAGCTCTAACACTTCCTGCAATTGTGACTACTAAAATTATGCTTACTTGAGTAAAATGATACATGCGACATAATTGAACTGCCAAGGCTAGGAGTGTGTTTTGTGTGCTATTGGATAGAGTTTGGCACATGAAAACAGAGAACATAAACTATGCTCGGATGGCTATTATTTATCATTCTCCACAAAGAATAAAACTTACAAAGGTCCAAAAATTGTTTGAATGTAAAGATCGTGTAGACTTAACATATACTTTGTGCTTGGTGATTTATACTTTGGTGATTTATTTTGTTCATAAACTAAGTATGACTTCCTAGCTATGATGGATCAGATAGGTGGGTTGAGGTTTTGTATGCTGAGTATATCAAGTTTCTAATCTTTGTTCTTTGGAACATTTTAGAAAAAGAATTCTTTTCAATCTTGATTTGGAGATGCAATTAGTGATCTTTGGCCTAATAAAATGAAAGCATTCTTAGTAAGAATGATTAATAAGTAGTAGATTAGTAAGTAGATTAAGAAGTTTGCAATAAAGCAAGTTAACTATTTTCCTTAAGTTTATACAGGAGAATACTATTTTACTTTTGCCTTTAGCTCGGTCTACTTTGGCAGCCAAGAAAGATTACTGAGGTTTTTTTCTGCATATAGTAAAGACTATTTAGACATCAAAGTAAGGAGTGTCTTGAAATAAATTTCTCAGGACATGGCCTGTAAGATTTGCAATACATTTACAGTATTGCAGTATTAAATTGTTTACACTATTAAATTATCTCATTTAGAAGTTGATGTCAACTGCAAAAAAAAACTTATTTAAAATACATGGGAAAAATAAATAGTTTTGGACTGTATGACAAGCGCTGTTAAATGAGGAATAGTTTAGGAGTTTGAGCTGTCTAAAATGTTTCAGTATCCTGAGGCTTTTTCAACCTCATCTTGTTATACTTTTTGCAAGGCTTTGAATCCTTGTGCTGTGATGTCATTTAGGAAAAACTCAACACAAGTCATTAGGTAGTGCATCAACAGAAAATGTGGGAGTTTTTCTTGAAATGGGCATGTCCATTCTAGGAGAGGAAGGGAGTGTAAATTTGACATGCTTATTCTGTTTTATACTTTTCCTTCTATATTTTTTTCTGATAATTGCTGTAATTGCCAATTTTGAATGGTTCCACGCTGAAACATTAAAGAGCAGAAATCTGCAAAGTGCCCAGAAAGTGGGAAGGCAAGTTTTGGCATACACAGTCTGTTTCGATTCTTGTTATTCTAGGCTGTCCACTTTTATTTTAAGAAATGCACACTCTGACTATTTGCAATTACTAGGGGTTTTTTTATCAGTAGTGCAAAAGACTTAAAATGTTAGCTTCATGTAACTTGTGAATTGACATGAAACATCTTCCACGTGAATTCAGGGTTGAAGTTCTTCCATTTTTTGTTTGTGTGTGTCTGCTACTCTGTATGATCTTTTACCATTCTTTGGCTAAGGAAATGTTAAACACAAGTATTCTGAATTGTCATCTTAGAAAGACCTCGGTTTGCCATCAGTTCACTTATATACCTACTGGGCAGATGTTTGCCATGATGTCAGCTGTCTGGAAAGGTTTTGGAAAACGGTAAGTCTTAGACCAGTAATTCTGTTGGTCAGTGGCCATCCTGGATTACTGGTATCGCTGTAGATACTGGTATACAGTCTAAATACCAGTACACTTTTAGATATGGTGTTTATCTGTAAAGCATTTGGATGAAGTTTGAATGATGCATTTGAAATACAGATTTTTTTCTCTTGCGTTAAATTGAGTGAAAACTTCACTATCAAAATATTCCATATGCTTGATTCTTCCTGGAGAATAGGCTAGGGAATATGAGCTAGTAAGTTAATTAGCCTTTTGTTTTTTCATTCCTCCCTAGCAACAAGAAGTCTCAGTTGTTGATTAGTGGAAAAGAACAGAATTCTGCTCTAAAAAGAAATCTTTTTTTTTTACTTGCGTTATTCTCTGGTTTTATTTAAGAAATAGAATTTTGAGAGAAAAAAGTATCGGTCATTAAAATTTAATCTTGCCTCATTCTAACTTTAGTTGTTGCCCTTCTCTTTAGTCGTCTTATTCCACGTTCTTGGTGACAGTTAATGTGAAACAGACCAGGTTTATCTGATTTTCCTGAAGAGGCACCTGAAAATGCTTCCCTCTTCCCCCAGTGTTTCATATAACCTGGTCAGGCAGAGCACTGAATCAAAAACCAGTGTGATATCTGACCTTAGCCCCAGCATTGCTGGTTTCAAGGAGGAGAGGGAGTTTCTGTCATTTCTCCCCATCGCTTTCTCTCCTCCATAGCTTTATTTGATTTGGAGATAAAAAGGGGCTATGACTAAGCCCAGCTTCTCGCAGACTCTCATACGAGGCACCTTTTTTTCCACCATCAAGTTAATTCTTGATACAACAGTTCTAAAAGGAAAACGTTAAAATAACATATTTCCTTACGCCGTCCTTTGGTGATTACCATGAAGTAGCAGCCCAGGACGGTAGTCATGAGAAGCCGGTGCAGTCCAGTGTCTCAGCGGCTTCCTGAGCCCGCACTCCTGCACTGTCAAGCCTCTTTAATTCAGTACCACTGGAAGGCAGCGATACAGCCGTGTATTGCTGGGTGCGTCAAGGTCATACAGGCAGAGAAGGGCATTGGACCTTTGCTTTCATTTACAGAGTAGCCCTGTAACAACTGACCCATCATCTCTTTGTGGAGAAAAGTGTGGAGAATGGAGGGAAGAAATGTTTTGAGGAAGGGATAGGAACACACAGTTTGAAATTTTATTCTTTAAGCTGGGTAGTCAGTGAATGCAGGCAACAGTGAAAGCATCAGGTACAATACATTCATTTTCTCTTTTTGGTTCTGAGGAACAGAATGTGAAGCTTCCCTTGCTCCTTTTGCAGGTAACTTCTTGGGAAATAATAATAGTAACTTAAATGGATCGTCTCATTAAGTTGGCTTTGGCAGTACAGAGACTTTCTCACCCCGTATCCATCTTGAAATAATTTTTTTTCTTGCCACTAATAGGAAAAACAAAACAAAAACTTTCATTCATTGAGATACTAAGGCTTTGGAAATGTGGGACAATGTAGACTTTGGATTTTTTTATCTTTACAAGCTGATAAATTATGCCTGCACTAAGAATTAGGTAAAGAACATGAAGTTAAAAACCTGATTGTGATTGTAATCTTAGTGTCTATTTCTGCTTTCACAAAGTAATGTTTTCAATCATTAATCAAAGAGTTTAGAAGCAGTTCTAAATGGATTAATGGACAAAAGTGTTGTGAGCATAAGAAAAACAGAAGGGCACCTCATTTAATAAAATCAGAGAGGACAGGACAGAGCTTTGAAATACCAATTTTCCATAGAATTTTTGTTAACTCATGCATGGCTTCTGGAAATTGCTGAGTGGGTAGTTAATAATGAACTGAAAGCCGTGCAGCTAGCTTGCTGACTTTCCTCTAAAGTCAACCTTTGTGGGATGTGAAAAAGAAAAAAAAAGTCTAAAGTAGTTCAGTCTGAACTCTTGGTAAAATAATTGTTGGTCCATTCATAAAGCTGCTGTGTAACTGGACCTACAATATGCTGATTGCTCTACCCTTTGTGTATAGCTTTGTCATGAACTTCATTGTCTTTTATGTAGTTTTTAATTAATAGCAATTGAGATCATTATTTTCAAGTCTGGATTTATTTATATATTTTCCCAAGAGAAAGATTATCCCCACGTTTGTATCTCTTTTTTTCATATCTTGATATCAACCCAGTTGAGGAAATACATATGCCTGTTAAAAAATTGTATTTGAGGATCCCACTTTGCAAATTAAAAAAGAAAATAAAGATTATAAAAATAAACTAAGCTAGCTGAATGTTTTACTAGCCTGTTCAGTCCACGCTTACTCACTAGATAAGGTGATAAGAAGTGGCACATAGATTTAAACTATCTATATGAAAAAATGCCGAATTTTATTTTGTCTTCTAACTGCCATGAGACAATTTGTGTTACAAAACCCCAAGTGCTAAAAGCAGAAAGACTGTTTCCCTAAGGAGAGTCTCTGGTTTCTGCTCGCGGTGCTCTGGTGCTGGAATCCAGGATCTGCAGATTAAATGGTTACGGCTCTGCTGCCGCCGATCTGCTTATGGGGCATCAGAGTGGGCTCAACTCCCCACTGATGTGCTCCTCGCTGCATAAATGCTGTTCTTTGGAATGGAGCGAGAAACAAATACCTCTTTTTTTGACCCTTGATGGTTGCCAGGTTATGAGAGCTGATACTGTGTCCCTCTAATCTAAGAAACAATTTATCTTGAAACAAAAAAAGGAAGAGTAGTATTTGTTAGATACATACACAGCATTGAACACAGATATCTAGCTATAAGGACAGTGCCAAGAGGAGAAATGATAAGTTCATCTAGATAAAGTTATTTTAATCAAGTCATTTTGTTTGTTTTCCTCTGCGTTACTGGAAACCTGTAGTCAAAAGTAACAGCAGGCTACAGCTAACTGGTTCTTTTACGTACTTTTTAGCATGATGATTGCTTTTATCAATTATGTTTGGATAGCTCAGGGGATTAAGGAGAGTTCTAGAGATTAGTAGCTGGAGTCTGACCTTTTCATTTATTATATTTATTGTGGCCATAGTGACTAAACCCTTTTCTTCCTGAGAGCTATGCTGTAGCTAGAAATTTTTAGTAGTAAATGTGCCCTGTGTCATGAAATCATACAGCTCGTGTTTTTAATTGGGAGTCCATAGAAGTGTGTAGAAAGGTAATAATCTGTTAAATCTGAAGTGACTTCAGACAATGCTGAAGATGATAGAAACTACAAAATGGGTATGAATAAGAGTAGTGGTTCTGTAGCTACCAGCAGGATTTCACTTTGAAGTAGCTGTCACTAATAATTTGGGAAGCAGTGAACAAATAAAAGCATTATGGAAATAAATGCAGGTATGTGCCTTCAGGATGCTAATTCTTCTGTAATACCCATAAACAGTACAAGTGTTGAGACATACAGCATACAGGGGTGACTGTAATGTCGTAGTCTTGTGCATTGAAGGTTTAACTCCATGGGAGGTCTCAAAACCAGGAGTATGGTGCAGTATGGGCTTGGGTTACCCTGTGACATTGATGCACTTTTTTCATTGTTCCTGTGTTTGTTACTTGAAAAAAAAAAAACAAACAACAAAAAACAAAACACCACGTAAGGGAGCTACAGGAATGTTGTTTATTATTTTTGTGTATTTTAGAGATCAAGTTTTACATCGGGTGACCCAGCCATGTAGTGAAAGATGTTCTGAGACACGAAAAGTAGTGAGTAAAAACAACAATCAGGGAACTCCTGAAATATTTTTTGACAAACTGAAGGTAGTTTTCTTTGTCCCGTTTTAAGAATATGAATGTAACATTCTAACTCTAATGTTCTTAAGGTTTTTTGTAGTCAGTGAGGATACTATCAAGGGACAAATAATCTCACCTGAACATAAATCACAGGTATCACTCCTAGACATACATACCTATCCACAGGGAGTTTATAGTGACTAGTTCTAACACCTAGACTTCTAGAGGTAGGTGAGCAGAATTCCATCTTGTGTCTTGAAGAAGTCTTTGCAAGGGTCATTTGGCAACAGCACTTAATTAGAAGTCCATGATTCACAGTGCAGTTCTCTTAAAATTTAGACACAGAGTGAAAAGTGCTTTCTGAGCAATATAACAGTAAAACAGTCCTGAATGTATCACACACAGCTGACCAGGACAGGGCAGCAGGGTGCCTCAGCTCCCTTTGGGCAGGGAGCTGTTGATTTTCTTATGGTAGTTTCTCTCTTTCTCCCTAAATTTTTTTTTTTTTTAATTTAAACAGTAATGATTTGCTACAAGGTAGGTTCCTCTTTTTCCTCTTTTTCCTCTTTTTCCTCTTTTTCCTCTTTTTCCTCTTTTTCCTCTTTTTCCTCTTTTTCCTCTTTTTCCTCTTTTTCCTCTTTTTCCTCTTTTTCCTCTTTTTCCTCTTTTTCCTCTTTTTCCTCTTTTTCCTCTTTTTCCTCTTTTTCCTCTTTTTCCTCTTTTTCCTCTTTTTCCTCTTTTTCCTCTTTTTCCTCTTTTTCCTCTTTTTCCTCTTTTTCCTCTTTTTCCTCTTTTTCCTCTTTTTCCTCTTTTTCCTCTTTTTCCTCTTTTTCCTCTTTTTCCTCTTTTTCCTCTTTTTCCTCTTTTTCCTCTTTTTCCTCTTTTTCCTCTTTTTCCTCTTTTTCCTCTTTTTCCTCTTTTTCCTCTTTTTCCTCTTTTTCCTCTTTTTCCTCTTTTTCCTCTTTTAAGGTAGGTGCCTCTTTTTCCTCTTTTTCCTCTTTTTCCTCTTTTTCCTCTTTTTCCTCTTTTTCCTCTTTTTCCTCTTTTTCCTCTTTTTCCTCTTTTTCCTCTTTTTCCTCTTTTTTCCTCTTTTTCCTCTTTTTCCTCTTTGTTCCTTATAATAAAGTACTAGGACTTAAATTAACTGCCAATAGCAGATGGAAAGTACATGTCCTACAATTGCTGACATATTATTCTAGTCTGAAAGTCAAAGATGTGCTGGCATGAAACTAGAAATAATTCTCCTCCTATTTAAGACTTAAAAAAATTAAAACTGTACTGTAATATGTAGCATGTTTTAGGTCAACAGCCAACTCGAATCAGTTACACATATGGCTTAGATTGCTTTAAGGAGACCCAGGTGGTAAAACCGGTACAGTAGCAAGATAATGCTAGACTATGGTAAGACCTTCATGTTTTATCATTCAGTTGTTAATATTTATGTTCAATTTCTTTTATTGTCCAGTTAAGTTAGATCAAATATAAGGTAAAATAAATAAATACACTTTTTTTCAGAATAGAATCCTAAGTTGCATACTTAACAATGTATTTTTTAATTTGTTCTTCGTTTCAAGGACCGGTTGTAGTTTTGTATGTAGAACTATCTACCAGACTAGTCAGGCTGGTGCTGTTAAGTGTTCTTTCCCCAAGAGCTGCATACACCAATTGAGTGTTTGTAATTAAAAGAGTCTTCAGGCTGATATCATTTATGTTTCCTACCTACACCAGTTTTGGGTTTGCTGTCTGATGACACGACTGCTGTATTTTTGTTGAGGATTTTCCAGGGAGGGATGGAAGTAGCTGCCCTCCACAGATGGCTGTCTCATTGGCAGGAAATTCATCTGGTCTCAGCATTTAGGATTTACTGTGCACATACAAACTCTGCATTCAGTGCACACACAGTATGTCTGATCTGGCCCAGACTCATCAGATTTATGGCAGGAAGCTTTACAGCTGATCTGTACAGATACTGAGCATTTGCAGCTTCTAGAAATTTTACTGCGTGTTTACATACATGGCACAAAACAAGCTCGCTCAGCATCCCTGACAGTTGGCAACACAGTATTCAAGTCTGCATCCACGCTACTGGGTATTTAAAAGTTATGTGAAAAAGTTAGGTCATCAAACTTCATCTGACAACATTACTGGATACAAAAAGTCCTCTAACACCAAATATTTCATAACCCTATCTGTTAATAAATTAAAGCCAAGCTTATTTTTCATAAGTGCAGTTGCTTTTGCTTCAGTGTCCTTTTTCATTTTACATCTTATTTTCTGATGATAGCTAAAAAAAACCAACGTTCTGCACTTAGGATCATGGAACATATATCTGCTGGAGGTAGGACTTCTCCTCTCAGATATAAAGCTGTAATATATGACATTTTGTATTCCACTATAATCATTAATGTACATTTTTGTCGTCTCAGAGAAATATGCTATAATAGAATTTCTGCTTTTGAATACAGCACATACATTTTATTCTCCAAAGACAATGCAGTGAAAGCTTTTTTAATGCTGTTTTGATTTCTCCAAATAATGGTCCATCTGTAGAAATCACAGCTATAAAAAGCATGAATTCATGCTGTGTCACAATTTCTATTGATATTTATGATTTTTTCTGCTACTTATTTAAGTTTGGGGTTTTTCTATTTATTTTTTTCCTTATAGATAGTATAAATAAAACTGGTACCTGAGGTGGGAAACGGTATTTGGGTTTAATGAGGTAGACGGAGTTCCTTTTAAAATAATCTGGTATGCATTAAAATACATGTAGTGGTTGATAAACAAATGCACATTAAAATATCAATTTATTCAAAGTATGATTTTTATAATTGTCATATAGGTCTCAACATGTTGAATTACGCTGCTGATTTTAAAATGCAAAACAGTATTTCATATGCACTGTGCTCAAGATTAAACAGAGGAAAGGAGATATTAATTATATATCTATACCCACACATAGGTATCTGTGAACACTGGTCTGATTTTCAGGCAATTCCTTAAGATGGTAATTTTTTATTGTAAAACTATGTCTTGTTGTCTAGGTGGTAGTGATTGCTGTTGTCAGTGTTATTTTAAAACCAGTTATACACATCATTTTGTGGTGCTTTCACTTTCTGAACCTGCAAGTATATGAGCTGTTGCTCCTTGATCCTTTTTTGCAGTGTTCTGCTCTGAAGGCAATCTGTTCTTTAATGCACGGAGATAATGTGTGGAGGTACACTGATAAATTGCCTTTGCACTAAGAGCAATAAATCATGCCGAAAATGGCAAACACTTTGTATTTAACAAATATTTTCCTTGGGAGTGCACAAAGAGGACAAAACACAGTTACAACATACACAGGAACACCTTCCACTTCTGCATTGTACTTAGTAGCAGAGCAAGTTGTCGAATTTTCAGCTGCGGAAATGGGGGCAGGACAGCTCTTCCAACCCACGTCCTCACTTCCCATCTCTGCTCAGAACAAGCATACTTAGGAGTGGGCTTCGACTTAAATCAGTGGGGCTTAAGCACATGCTTGAAGTTAATCATACAAGGTAAGAGAAACTAAAAAGGAAAATAAAAGGCTACCTCATCCATCCTCTGACATCTTATGTTTGGGTTTTTTGGG
>NW_009199744.1:0-61337 GCF_000690835.1 Fulmarus glacialis | reverse complement strand
TAATAATAATAACAACAACAATAATAATAGATTTTTTTAAATCTTGCCCAGGAAAATAATTTAGTTTTATTTTGAGGTTTACTTGGATGAATTTTAGCTGCATGTCAGAGCCTGAACCAAAGTACAGTGAAGGCTCCTAGCTCATTTTCATGCATATTAGCATACTGGGTTCTTAAACCTCAGGTCTTCAGTTTTCAAGATCCTGACTGACACAGATCAATGGTTTTTATTCCAGAAAATCAGTTGGGACAGTTAATGTCCATTAAATTGGAGACAGTGGGGGCTAGACAGGTGCCAAAATTCTTTTCTGAATTGGATATTATTTAAAAAAATAATTTTGTGTTTTGATATAAAGGTATGGAAACATTGTTTTTAACTTTTTGGTGAGACAAGTCAATAAGATAAGGAGGGAAGATAAATTAATGCATAATTTGCACATTGAATGACTAGTTCAATTTTCCAGTTGGATGGGCCTTTATTTCATGTAGAACATATTTAAGACCCCCTTCCCTTTACGGTGAAATTAAACGGCCTCCAATCTGTGACCATAATTCTAAATTCTGTAGTGTAGTTGTGTGTGTTTCAGAAGGTTGCGGGTGTGACCTTGGGGGATTATGGTATAAGTGGAATGAGGGAGTAGGATTTAGACTTTTTATTTTATTTTAGGCCGTAATAAGATTTTAAGTGCCTCGTGTCTTCTAATTGCCTTTCACGACCCTTCAGAGTTGCAACCAACCGGTTGAGAAAAGCTGCACTAAATAAATCAAATTGTGGCTTATTAAAATTAAATTCTTAAGGCTTTTCTCAAGGACAGCACGTTTTTGCATCTTTTGCCCCGGAGAAACATTACTAGAGGAGGGAAACAGTACACACATGAGTGATGGAAGTGAAATCTTGCCCCCTTGAAATAGGTAGGTTGGGGTCACCGTCCTTTTGTAAGCAGCCTTCGCTCCCACTCCTTATCATCTCCCTATTTTCTGGCTGCTTGTTCAGCACCTCAGTTGTGACAGTAAAACCATGTGCGATGAATCCAGCTGGAGCGGAGCAAGTAGGGAGTGACTGCGGATGCACTGCAGCAAGGAGCACCTTGTTGCACAAGCACCTTTGAGGTCTTGCTGTGTCCTCTTGTCCCCATGCGTGCACTGGCCTTGGGAGAGCACCTGTAACACTGCCTGTGTCTTTCGGGTGTGATAAAATATTGAATCTTCATCAGCGCTCTGCCCACCAGTGTCTTTCCATTGGAACGACTTCTTTTCTTCCAAACCCTCAAGCAATTTTCAAGGACCGTTCATTCTTTTAAAACAACCAGGCCAGAAAAAAAGGGTTCCTTCATTTTCACCCAACTGTTTTAAGAATAAGCACCTCTTTCACAGGATGGAAAATATTTAGTTCTGGCAAAATATCGAAACTCTGTTGGCTCTGAAGTCACTGATTACTATTATATTGAAGGCTTTGGCCACGTAAAGTAGACCATGGTTGTTCTTTTCAATGAATAAGAACAGTCATTCCTTACACTTCTCAGAAAGTCCATGCTGTCCATTCACAGCTTAATTATATGTAGGACAGCTATCTTAGATCACGTTCAGAGGTTTGCAGAATATATTCTTTTCTCTTTCTCAAGAATCCAGTAGTAATAGAATTTAGCTTCCAGTAGGACACTGGCTTTTTAAGTGCAAAGATACAAATAACAATACTTTTTTTTTAAAAGATGACTTATTTAATACTATAATGGCAACATCAAGTACATCTGGGGATGAAATAAGGGGTTACATAAATAATTTACTTAGCTATTAATGAAATACCTGTGGTAATACTGATATGTTTATTGTACACCAAAAAGTACTTTCCACACACAACCATATACACATAATATATACCCAGAATTTCTTTGCTGACGTTTTTTAAAGGAAGAATTGCAAATAATGAGAAAGCATGTAGCTGACTTATATAAATACATGAGCAAATACATGTTGATTGCTACTCCATGCTGATAAATGTAGCCTATTGAAAGCTGGGAAAAGGGAAAACGTCTGCTAAACGTTATAGCCTTGCCGAATACTAACCAGGAAAGAGATTTCAACTTTATTGTTGGGAAATCCCTGAAGCCTTTGCTGTGCTGCTTCAATAGGCAGCTGTGGCATACGTAGGATAAACAGAACGCTGTGCAAAAAAACTAAATCTCTGACGAAGGAGCTGGTAATGCAGACTAACACATCACTGGGCTAAAGGTATTCCCGGTGTAAATATATTGATATGATTGGTACTGTACTGATGGTGAAATTGCTATTGTTAGAGCTAGCTGATTTAAATAAGTAAAAAAAGCCAATAACAGGTTGTAGGGGGGTTGCTAATCTTTGGAAACAAATCTCGTGCTTTAGAAATGTATTTGAAAATACAAAGCCTGAATGAACAGCTAGTGACCTCTGAGCTTATACTGGGTAACTGGCAGACAAGCGGGGAATAGATGCGTTCAGGTCAACTGATTTTTTTTTTTGTCAAAGCGGTAATACCTGGAAAAGATATCACTGGCTATCACAACTGGATAGCACAGTTATCACTGCCAGGTGATAATACTGAACAATAAGGTACAAAATGATAGTTGCACTTATCATAGAAATGACTGACTTTCTACAAAGATTTCATAAATGCCCCTTTGCGAGCTTTCAGATATTTAGTTCAGATTACAACCTTAGAAGTATGTCCAGATCAGATATGTTCTGCCAATGTTAATTCAAATATTTGAAAAGCCTTTTTTTTTTTTTTTTTAAATTTTTCAGTCATCTGGTATGTTTAGTGACTATGTTTCGTGAGAAGTAAAAAAGTTCCTTTTAAGAGTTCTAGTATGTGAAACGGAGTGAGTTGAATAAATCTTTCCCTCAAAGAGGTAATCCAGCATTTCAAAATGTAATACCTTGGGTGAGGAAATGCTTAGAGTACACACAACAGCCCTGATATTTTCCTGGTAAATGTTTTAACATGTTGGACAGTTTAAAAGTTTAAGCCATTTAAAAGTTTTGGCTGTTTGCTGGCTTGAAAACCTGCGTTAAAAGGGATTGAGGAGAAAGCAATTGCGTCTGGGAGGAAAAGCCGTACACAAAGGAGGATGCTGCGGCATCTGGGGTTTCCAGGCTTTGAAGATGCGGGTTCATCTCGCTGCAGTGTAACAGGTTCCTGAGCCACCTTGAACACCGTCAGCCCCTCCGAGCTCTTTGTCCAGTGGAGATGAAAGTTGTTCCCTATCTTGAAGATTTGTTATAAGGCAAAATATGGTCCAGACTGTAAAGCATCTCTAGGATGGCCAAGTTCTACAAGTACCTACGATATATCGAGTTTCTTTTCTGGAATACGCATTACAATTTTGCAAATGCGTAATAACGTCAATTTACAAGCAGGATTTTACCATTTGATATGAAGATTAGCGAATAAAAGCTGAACACACGTCTGAACTGAGAGAGTGTTCCTTTAGCGAAAAACAGACTCATGCTTTTCAAGCTTTCTGGGTTGCTGGATCCAAATATGAAAATAATACCTACAAATACACCAAAAATGAGGGAACAGCAGTGTGGAAATTAGTATATTCTACTGGAAAAATTATAAGAAATGCAGCTGTGCTTGCTTTCCTGATCCCCAGCCTTCAGATTCCTCTAAATTAAATTGTAAATAATTGTCTTCTTTTCTGTTTTCTACTAAGCTACATAGTTAATCCCTGATACAGAAATACATAAAGAAAACATATATTTAGGAAAACAATTATTATTAAAATAAGAAGGCTTCAAACCAAAGTGTTTCCACAATTTCCAATGCACATTTGAATCCAGATCTAAATTCTCTCCCTGAGTCTGTCTTTGTCTAATCATTTTGTTTATAACCTGATTTTCAGGAGGAAAATCAGACTATGATTTTAACAGGAACATTCGGTTGTTGTAGCAAACACACATACTGAAATAATCTGAAACAGCCTGTCTGCTTTAGCTTTTTTAAGCTTATGATTATTTTTTCCTAATGATTTCAAATCAGCAGCACAGTAAGAACAGCAGACAGGCCTAGAAGAGGATCGTCGCCGTTATCAACAGCAGTCTATGCCAGACTGTTAAATATAACAGAGCTTCTGAGCTTGTAAGGACTAACGAATAGAAGAAATTTTAATAACTTTAATTAAAGTTATTCAGTTATTCAGGATTTCCGTGACTTTAATAAGGTCACTGATGTCAGAGGAATGCATGTATTTTAAATTTCTCATTTTCACAGCTGAAGTGAACATGGCATTTAGGCACATTGTCAACCTATATGGCATCATAATCCTTTTTAAATAGGAGGTGTTTATTTAAGAAGAAGCAGTTGCGACTATAGGCCAACTATGGCTCTGCACTACGTGAATTGCAGTGTTGTCTTTTTTGTGTATCAGGGACCAGTTCTGACCCGACTGCAGATGGCAGGTTGTGCCATCCAGTGTCTCTGTCCTCTGGTGCAAATGCAAATGAGCAGAAATGCAAGGGAGATCTCCTTTTTATAAAAAATGCTAAGTTATATATGATATATAACAACCTTTTCTTCCAAACTGCCTATTTTTTTAACATGCCCTCATTCTCTCCTGCATCTCCTGCCACCAGGTCAAAAAGAAAACTAAGAGGAAAAAAAAAAATGACAACGAAGAATTATTCTAGGACTTTTGAGAGAAACTAGGATATTTATGGATTTATTATATTCCCTGTGTTAACAAGTTTCTGAGATGTTAGTACACTGTCAAATATTTTCAAGGTTAACAGTTTAGGGACACAATTATGTTGCAAGTTGTCTGGAAGATTAATTAAGGGTATTTCAGAGATATGGGAGAAAAATTGTTCCAGCAGCTGTTAGAGTATGAGAAATCCCAACTCAAAGAGTACTTCCCCTTCATTGCAGTCCTCTTCAGAGAAAATATTCCCATGTTTAAGACATACTCAGAAGCATTAAAATGTACACGTTTGGGCTGAGACACACAGTGATGGCGAGGCAATTCTAGGCACAACCCGTACAGTCGCTACCTGCTAGCAATCAGAGCAGGGATGGCCCCTGCAGAAAGGTTATTTTTAAATAAATATTTCCCTGGGCCAAACCAAAAGGTCTCGCAGAGGCAACAAAGGCAGAGGCGAGAGCCAGGCTCACCAGAGCTCCCCGCTACATCGGCAGCCGCTGGGCAGGCACAGGGAGGGCAATGGGGAACCTTATCATTCAGTACCGATAGCAAAATTATTGGGCCAGTTAATAAAAAGTCAGTGATTGCTTGTGAAAATAATTGCAAGATCTAGAGAACTGTGGATATGAGAGGTCTTAAATAAAAGAAAAAAAACTACCAACAACCCAGCACTTTAATCAAAGCACTGCAACCGATACACATATCTATCTATCTGTATCTATTTATAATCTGATATTATTTTTAATCCTTTTTTTAAATCCCAGTCACTAATGAGGGATAATGTTGGATTGAAGAGGGCCAAAGAGATTTATTGATACAAACTCAGAGACGTCGCTGTAAATCAGGACAGTGAAGAAGTATGCTGCTGCTGGCTTATGTTCTCTTCCTGCAAAAGGACAGGGATGAATGAACAAGTGTCTGAATGAATGACTGAATAGATGAATGAATGAAAGAATCAAATAAATACATTAAAATACATTGCCAAATTGCTGGGCTCACATAGCAAGGGAGCTCTTCGGGGCTGTTATAAAAATAAAGGCAATGGTGTCCTCATTTTTATTATAAATTAAAATCTGCTTTGGCCAATCCCTCTGAGTTTTTAATTTTTCCCAAAGGTCAGAAGGTGCTTTGCATTTGGAAAAATGACAGGATTTGGTTGTCCGTGCTATCAAACCCGTAGTCCCGTATAACTGCCCTTCCTGATGAGGAGCCCCGCGCTCCGGCTGCGCTGCCGGGGCTGGCTGCGGCCAGCGGAGGACCCCGGGGGTCCCCAGGGCCACCACGCTGCTGGCACAACAGCTCAGTCCCTGTGGGAGGACGGATTTTGTGCAATCATCAGCCTGTTTCCCCCCTCCCTGCAGCACCCAAGGCCCTTTCCTCCTCATTGGCCACAACCCCAGCCCCGCATTTGTGATACCTCTTGGAAATTTAACATGAGGGTTGCGTGCCGTGTATCAAGGTGGCGTCTTTTTCTGGGCAAGGGGCAAGAAGGACAGCTGGTGGAAACCTTGTAGGTACCCAGTGACAGTTGGAGGCTTTTCTTCAGAAGGTGCCAGGTGTACAAAGAACGTGCCAAATGCCTCTGCGAGCTCCAGCTTGCAGAAACCACGTATCTGGCTTTGCGGGATCAGTTTTATTCCTTCTGAAGAGAGCATGGTGATCCAAATTTTTTTTTTTAATTATTTTTCCGGAAAACCAGCTCTGTTTTGAACTTTGTGATGTGATAAGCTGAAGGTCACTGGTGGTTCATTCCCCTTCCCTCTGCTTGGGAAAAACACTTCTGCAATGAGGACCTAGAGGATGAAGCTCTTCTAGCTTGAGACGAAGGTCCTCCAAATGAGAAGTACAGAGCTATGGCTGCCAATTTAATTAGCTTTCACGCATTCACACACAGATGGAAGGATTTTTGGAAAGAAAGAACATATTCAACATGAATAAATGACTTTATTTTTTAAATAACTAAACCAGCAGTTTTATTTCCCACTGCTAATATTTCTGTCAGTCAGGTCAAGGATAATGAACCAAAATTCTAGGAAGGCTCACCCAAACCTTGGCTTTTCTTATGGAAAATGTTCCCATTCATAAAACCTACATTTGCAAATACAAAATCAACAGTTAAATGTTTGCCTTATCTGTGTCTGTGTTTCTCCAAGGAGAGATATTTTTTACCCAGTCTTCACTTATAACATTCTGCTGAAGTTTTTGAAGGAAAAACAAATCTTCTAAACTTTGTTACTGTTATTATTATCACCTGTGGGTAAATATGTTCTTTGCTGCTAATAGAGCCAATGTTTTCATTCCAAAATAAGAACTTTTTCCATATGTGTCTCCATTCATGGTTTAGATTAGTTCCTTTCCCCCCAGTTTTTGTAAGACAATTTTTTTCCTTCTAATGAAAAGAAAAACCACAAAAAAACCAACTCTATAAGGGAACATAGCCTCTGGAACAAAAGAAAATTAACAAAGTACGTGCTATGGAAAGGGGAGATATACAAACAGAAAAGTGCAATGTACTTTAGCAGGACCCAGGTTACATATTTTAAGAAACTGCTTCCAGCAGATAAAATAACTGCTAAAAGCAGGTCTTTATTCCGAAAGCTGCAGCAATGTTTTTCTGTCACGTCACATTAAATTATTTACGCTGCATCATGCTATGTTACACCACATCATGTTAGTGCATATGGTGAAAAAAACAAAGTGGAGTAACATGATGTGACAGACAACATTTAGCAAAAATATTCACTTATTTGACTCAGATAGTTGCTATCAGTTTGAATCAGGGAGCGTGGTCGCAAATGAAGCTGACAGATGGGCATGAACTCACCAAGGAACAGCCTCCAATGTAAATCTGAAAGTTTCTTGTCATGTACCTGGTACTCGTCCTGTTGATGGTTACTACTGTCCTCAGCTTCTCTTTCTCAGCATTTTCTTCCCTCCTGTAAGTAGTTTGACCAGTTGGTTGTCATTTATTTTGACATAACTCATGACTTCCCCGTGAGGGACTAATCACATCTTGGTATACTTGGTACAGAAGCGCTCTTAAATGACAGTTGATGGAATCGCTGTAAACAGTTTTTATACGAGTGAAATTGTGAACTACATAAAAAAGAGTGTCTGAGAACTGTGTATTTATGTGTAGAGAGGGACTTTTTAGCTAATAAGAAGCTTATCCTTGAAGGCATCTATATTTTATAGTGTGGCAAAGTCTTTTTGAGAGACTTAGAAATATTGAGACTTCTTTCTTGCTCTTGGAGGAACTATTTCATGGTAATACTTCTAGAAAAAGTTGAGGAAAGAAGTGCATGTAGGCATCTATATTTTATAGTGTGGCAAAGTCTTTTCGAGACACTTAGAAATATTGAGACTTCTTTCTTGCTCTTGGAGGAACTATTTCATGGTAATACTTCTAGAAAAAGTTGAGGAAAGAAGTGCATGTTCATGAAGATGAGTGAGTAAATCAAGTAATCAAGTATAACCCAGGCAGCTGTAGTGCAGGCCTTGCCATACAAGGATTTTTATATGCATAAGTCCTGACCTAGATAATGACTTCTAACCCACAGAGCAGGTCTTGGACAGCTGCAGAACCATGACATGTTTTGGTACAATCTGTCCTAGCAGAAAGTAGAATGAGAGAACCTCGTTCCAGGTATCAAAGAGGGCTTCAGCGATGCTAGTGAAGGCAGCTCAATGGCATAAGGCCTGGCTGTTGAAGTATGAAAAAATTTGCATGTGGACTTGAACACTATCCTATTTCTGGTGACGGAGCCAAAGAGACAGGCCAAGCTGCGAAGTGATTTTCTCTATCCCACCAATACAGAGCTGCAGTGGTAAGTACATAGATGAAACTCTAGAGAAAAGAACAAGAAGATAACCAACAATTTGCAGGATTCTGAAAAGAAAGCTGTGGATGTCAAAATGTCAGTTTGTGTTATGCCAGTAATGCATAGGATCCATGGTCCTTTGCCTTCCCACCCCTCGCAGAGGGAATTTTCAAGACTTTTCTCATTCAGCCATTTGCTGTTCGGTCTCGATCAGCAGTTCGCAACATTTGTCCAGATGCATTTTATAAAAATAGCAACGAATGCTAACAATAATGCTAACGATTGGAAGAAAACGTGTGCCCATTTCATGGCTGCATGTTCACGCAGGTATCAGCACGCAGCCCAAAAGGAGCTGAGGAAAAAAGGTATAATTGCAAAAGAAGAAGAAAAAAATAACAACACTAACAGTAAGTTTACTTTAGTCTGTGCCATCTCAGCCAATATTGTTCAGATGTACTAAATTTGAGGAATTGATTCAGCCTGGCTCAAGGGAAATTTGGGAAACAAGACTGTTTTGCATGAGCCCCCAAAACGCTCGGTGAATCCCCTGCCAGCGCTTGCTCTGCGAGCAGCCGGTATCACTGTATTTTGTGCTGATGTTTTTCACTCTTCTCAGGAAACCTCAGGAGCCTTCCTGCCTCCGGCAATCTCCTGAAGACGCGGCGATGGGCTGGGATCTTGCAACAGCAGTCAGCAGTTTCTGCTGCCTTGTCCGTAAGCCGAGCGTGGGCTGGTGCCTCCGCAGGGATGCAGGGCGGGGAGCACCGGGAGGGGAAGCCCCGGCATGGTTGTGTTCCCCAAAAAGCTATGTGATAGCGGGGCGGGAGGCTTCTTCCAGCAGCCGAGGAGAGCTGACATGAATGAACCCTCTTCTAAAGAGTAGGTAACTGCTTTTGGTAAAAGAAAAAAGGCCCCAAGCTCCAAAACCCAAAAAGCCCACTCTGAGAAGCTGCCAAGCACCGAGGAGCCCTCGTCGGCTGCTGAAGTCTCTGCAGCATTTGCACATCCCTCTTATCTCAGTCTGGACGTGATCCTTTACCAGCCATTTACTGAAGTGCCAGGACGCATAAAGAAATGCTGCTTCTTGCTCTCAGTCACACCAGCCTCTCCAGCAGCTTTTAAGAACAGGTTTCTGCCTATCTGCCTAGGCAAAGGCATCATGCCTTGTGCTTGCTTTGAGAGCTTGGTCTGGCGTGTGAAGGTGTTTTGTGAAAAGAAATCCTTTGAGCAAGTGTGCTATTCCCTTCTTACCTGATGAAAAATAATAAAAAAGTGATTAAATAATTAATACTGGATGTTGCTTAACAGTTGCTAAGAGGCTTACTTAATAATTTTCTGAAGCTTTTTTTTTCCTAATTTAGGAATAAAACAGACATAATTGAGCATGCTATTCTGAAGCTGCAAATAACACTCTGAGGAGAATCGAAGGAAACACGTTTCTTTGATTAGAATATTTTTCTCATTAACAGGATGTTCAAAATAAAGCAAAAATATTTGATGCACAGAGCCTGTGGCAGTATCAAGTTAACACTGGTGTGCTCCCGCGTTTTACCTCATGCTTACTAATCAGTCAAAAGAGACTCTTGCTGGCAGGAAAGGTCACATCTTTCATCACAAAAATGAAACTTTTTGACAACAATTGGAATTTCACCATTCCGTTTAATGTGGATTTCAGCGGAGGGTGAAAGCCCAAGGTAGCAGGATGGTGGGTATGGGATTAGATAAACAAGCAGAGCTGTGCTCTCTACATGTTGGGTATAACTTACTCTGAGTAAGGAGACTGTCTCAGCCATATCAAGATATGATGCTCTACTAAACCAGTGGTATCTAAGTGCAAATTATTTGGAGAAGAGAATAAATAATGTTTGGGTAGGTATTGGTGTGCGGTTTTGGCTCAGACGATAATGTCAGGGTTAAGATACCCGTGCACGTCTGGGTCAGGGTGCTGTCAGAGGAGCTAGTCTGCAGGGCACGCAGGCAAGAGCTACCTGCAGAGTGTTAAACCATGTTCCTCCTCCCTATAATCTTCTCTGTTTTATTTCAGGATAGAAACAAACTCTCGGTGCCTCTACCATGGCCTTCTAGTTCTATTCTTTCTCTGAAAATTTTTGTAAAGACCTGTATCTTGAGTGCATTTTCTTGGCAGTTGGAAAAAAAATACTGTGTTTTCCCAGATAGAAAATACAGTTTCACAAACAAAATAGCCCCCATGAAATTTCTTCTTTTTCTCTCCCTTTCTCATTTCATCTGCTACAAGTGGCGGAGCAGCCCTGCTGTCCTTCCTCAGCTGGGTAAGGGAATGGCTGCCCCTCCGGGAGCGGTCCCCAGCCGTGGGTGCAGAGGGGAGCAGATGTGGCCAGAGCACACCGCTCAGCACCCATCTTCACCGCCTCCTTGGCTCTTCTGCGGGTTACAACCATGCCCTTGAAAGAGCTGGGGTGAAATCAGAGAAGTGGTCATGAAATATCACTGGTTTTGTTGTTTTTCCTTCCCCTCCACTGGCTGCACAGACATCAGCCACCTCCAGGGAGTCTCCCAGGTGGTGACAAGAGCGGGACACAAACTTACCCCTGGCCAGGATTTACACCCTCGGTCTCCTGAAGAAATCATCACTGTGAAAAGATGCACACGTTGCCTGCAGCTATAGCACATATTGCATGGCATGACACACACATAAGTGAGATTAATTTGAGTTCTGGGCATCATTAGCTCAATTAAAACTGTGATTTTTTAGTTCAGACCTACAGGCCATTGTGGAGAAGAGTAATCATAAGACAGAAACGAGTTCCCTAGTTAAAAATTAATTCCCTAGACTAAAAATATAATCAAACGATGTCTACAGTATTTTATGAAGAGCTGAGAGGATAATAAAATTTAAAGCAGTGCAACATTTGCATTTTGTTCATTTCTATCCATATTTTTCCATAGACTGCCTTTCTGTCTGCTTGTTAATCATATGCACTGCTACAGTCCTGGCATTTTAAGATCACTGTTCACATCAAGATTGAAAGGAAACTAATTACAATCACATTTCAGGGTGGTTGTTTAAAGCTAGTACAGCGCTGACTACAGCACAGGAGCCTTGACCTTTATTTGTAAGCATGAAAATAAGGTAAAGATGAAAGATTGCTTTTCCTGCAGCTCATAGGCAGGGATCAGGAAGCCCTCATGAGAAGCAGAACTGTGGTAAGTCCCCGTACAGTCTCTCTCCTCACCTCCTCTCCCACGCCGGCAGCAGAGGCCAGTAGTGCTATGCAGAAGCTCCACGGCAGCGAGAGGTGAACGAAAGCACCGCGTTATTCTGCAGCTCTCCCTCCGGCTGCTGGAAGAACACGCCATGAATTAGCAGATCCGAGGAGTCTGTCGTTTTGACCCTCGTCCAGAGCTTTTTAGTTAACGGTTTGCATTGCCTGGTGCTGCACGCCACGCTCATGCGGTGATCGAGGTATCGACATGTGCGGGCTACCTGTGGGCAAGAACTGCAAGGGGTACTGCAATCTCTTCTGCCGCTCGTGTTATGGCTTAATAACACTAATAGGATCTAGGTGGATGCATTGGGGCAGAATGAGGTCCCCCTAACCTGAGAGTACAGGTAATCCTAATGTTATCTCTGACTCCACCAAATGCGAATGCACTTAGAGCACGCTGAATGGCAATTTTATTCAGTAGGTTTAACCTGCTTCTTTGTCCTCGAATTTTCAAAACTATGATTTTAATAAATTTGTACTATGCTCAAAATAAGCTGAGAGGTAGTGACACAAACAGGCTTCAGCCCAGGAGCTGCTGATGCAGTGTTTGCCCTGAATGCTCCTTCCAGCATCATTATCCAGCACGGGAAGCCTTGCCATGGCAAGCGCCGACCCCCAAAGGATCTCCTGAGCTTGCATCCTGCCTTGTGTTACCGCAGCTCCGCACCAAAATGAGTTTGTTGAAGAAAGGGACACCAGCACTGAACTGACGCGACCATATTCTCCTCTTGTATTCAGCGCTGTATTTACCCTGCACAATCATTTCATTTGCCAGGCTCCATTTTCTAGCAGAAATCACTGTTGGAGCCCTGAGGTTCTGTGGGATTATTGGCGGTATCTGCCAAGTAATTTGTATCTCCTGGTTGGAAAAGCTCTATTTAGGTCATTAAGCAATGAAAGAAGGGAAACTCATCTCACACCAACTCAGAAAACCCCTCCAACCCACAACCTCCACTAGGCATACTGCAGGGGAGGACCCCGCTTGCCCGGTGCGTGCCGAGGATGCAGCGGACACTGCTGGGGACCTGGTTGCCATTCGGGCTGAGAAGCAAAGATGGTTTCACAACACTTTTGTGGTGTATTCTGCTTCTGTCTACATTCTTCAAAGCAAAATTTTACTTAGGCAAATATTTACAGAAAATGGAGAAAAAAATAAAGAACTAGTGAAAGCTGCTGCAGTGAACTTCTAATTACAATCCACAAAGTGTTTATGAATAAATTTATCTATTATTTGTCTAGTTCTAGCACTGCGTATACTTTGCCTTGTAGCATTACAGGCTGAAGGAAACAATATGCAGCATGAAAATGAAAACAATTTGACTTAATTATTTACACCATTACCACCCTTTTGAATTAGGCCCTCCATTTCTTTGGTATTTTGCAAAATTTAACTGGTAATTATGCTTGCTTAATTCATTTTATTTATCTACTACTACAATAAGATCAAAACAAAAAACCTACCAGAATGTAAAGTGCCAGCTATGTCCCCTAATTGTAAATGTTGCTTTTAAGCTTTTATGATAAAAATGTAGTATTTTGTATCATTTCATTTAAAGTGTATCTGGCTAGGCTCCAACTCTATTTAAGTGTAAACAGGAAAAGCCTTGGAGGACAAGTAATCATACTTAAATGACACAAAGATCATTAAAATAATGTTCCAAAAACATGGCAAAATTAGACATTGCAAGACTGTTTTCTTCTCTGAAGTGTTTCACCAGATGGTGAAGAGTGCTGAAATAGTAGATCTGAGAGAGAAGGAAAAACATTTCAACAGTTTTCTCACGCTAGTGCCATACAGCGTGCACCGCTCTCATCTAAGCTTGTCTGAAGTGGCATCTCACACCTTGGCTTAATCAAACATTCAAGCTCAAGATAACATCGAGGTGTTTGAGTGAAGCTCAATGCTGAATCACAGTCTTGAAATCCCTGCTTTATTCTATTAAAGTTGTCAACCAGATTTATTCAGAGATGAGAACAAATGAGCGTGTCAGCATAAGTTATTGTGGTAATTTGTGAAACTCTTAATGAGATATTTTCAGAGCTCGTAAAAAGGAAGAGCTATGTCATTAAATTACTGCACAATAAGTGCATTTTGATACAGGAAAAGAGTTGGGTTTTTATCAGAAATGGCACCCTGCATCAGTGGGGATGCATCAGTGAGTTATTAGTATTTAAATACAAGGGTCTAACAACCATCTCAGAAAGTCGGTGCTTGTTCATATAAATGGGAAAATGTGTGTTAGCTGCTATGTGAAACGGCCACAAGTGGGACGACTCTGCGCCTTTATCACTAGATATGTTCTCTTCTGAAGGACTTGACCAAGTTCCTTTCCACATGACTTGTTATGCCTTCAGATGTCGTTAGCTTTTGGCTAGCTTTGTCAGTAGAAATATATAGAAAATTGTAATTACTTATTAAAAGAACCTCTAATTTTGTTACTTAAATATTTATAGGAAATCCTTCTCTCTTGGCTAGGGGTTTCTACTTTTAGGAATATTGGTGAATCCCCAGTATCTGCTGGCCATCCATCCCCTCCTGAACCTCTAATCTCTGTTAACACATATATTTTGGGGAATCCATAAATAAACAAGGTGAAGTATTTGGAGGTCCTGAAATCATTAGTGGTTTCTGCTGACCCATTACCAATCCTAGCTTCCTATGGAAAGGCCTGTCACGTCCGAGGAGATAGCCATAAAGCTACCAGAGCTGCAAAGTCACAGTGGGGACAAGAGCTGTCCTCTGGAGGAGAGGGTTTCTCATCAGCTGAACGCAAACGGCTAGGCTGAACAATGGGGAAGAGGGTCTAAATGTACTTCCAAGCTCCCCACCTTCCAGAAATGTTGGGTTTCTGAACCATTTCTTAGGGAACATAGGTGGCAAATCCAGATCCACAGGAAAACTCATCCTTTTTCGATAAAAGAGCCTGAAATGGAAGGTGACTTCATTCCTGATTGGCAGTCGTTACAGTTCCATGCTGAGCAAGGGAACAGACTCTTATTCACTATATTACAAATATCTTCACACTGAGTACTCGTAATGTCCTAATAACAGCCTGCATGCTGCATTTGGTATACATCGTACAGAGTTAGCAATGAAAGATAAGGCAAAAATCCCCCACCGCTTTCAGTATATCCCCATTCAGTGAACATTCAGAAGAGGGGCTTGCAAACTGGAAAGGACGAATATAATTTTAGCAATCCAGTTTATCGGTTTTCATCCAGTTCATCTGTTTAAGTAAAAAGCTTGTGCATGGATGGTTTTCAATAGCCGGTGTTAAACGAATGGCTGATTTTAGCCCACTTCCTTGGGGACAGATGACCATTCGATGAGCAGACACTGTAGGTGACATTAACTGTCATCCCTGCCATCCTTCTCAGGTGATTGCATTGGCATAGGATGGAAAGTGTTCCACAATCTTAAAAACTAACGGTGCTCTAAATGGCTGTGAGCTTGCACTGATCCCCAATGTTATTTCAAAGCTAAATAACCTGGGAGAGCGGGTGTCAGGGACATTCTGTGCCTCAGTTTCCCATCTGTAAAATAGCAATACAAGGACATTGGTAAAACATTATTGCATTTTCCCCTAACATGGATTATTTTCTTTTTAGAAGGGCTCTTCTAGGAACACCAAATCTTTCTGAAAACTTGATTTACAAAAAAAAAAACTTGACAGTAGTTGGTGACCTCTTTGTCTTCAGCAAGGCAAAGGTTTTATTCTCTGGTCTGAGCTTAATTATGTTTTCGGAACCATGTCATGGAGGTCTAGATGAAATTCTTGCTGTGTGTCCAAGTAAATCGCTCCGCGTTTGCATTTACTTTGGCAGAAGCCACTGTTCTCAGTACTACAGGGCCAATACGGAGTGTTTAAAATTGGCAAAGCTCCAGTTGTACATCTATTTTATATTCTACCTAAATTCTAGGCAAAAAATCATTTCTTATACTTAAATACTAATGCCTTTGAGGGAGAAAAAAAAGCCTGGATTGAGTAGCAGATATATCGAAATCAAATCCTTTACGTGCTATGCCGCTAAGAAAAGAGCTCTGTCTCCACCAGCCAGCAGAGGTTGCTCTGATGTTAATGATTAATGATGGAACTTATTTTCAGTAATGAAGCACACGAAGGAAATCAAACACAAATATTTAAATGATTATCTACGAGCCAGAATGATATGAAACGTGCTATGCGCGAGTAGCTTGTGAAGCAGCAGCCCCTAGTCCACGTCTTCTGGACAACCTGCTGCCCACGGGGTTTTCCAATGCCGTGTTGCAGCTGCCGTGTTGCAGCCACAGCGGCCAGGCAGGCTCCAGGAGGAGCAGAGCACTGCCAGCACATCGCTTGGCCAATCCTGCTTCCCATGAGAGGCTGAGAACTGGGTATCCTGTTTTAGCATATAAATTCTGTCACTCTGGCCCTTAAAAATCAAGGTTTTGTTCAAAACAGGAGTCCTGTTGATTTTAATTGGATACTTGAATTGAAATAAAAGAAACAGACTCTTTGCCCTTATTTACCAAGCAGGATTTTTTTTTTCTTTCCCAGTTATTAATTTCCTTGAATGTAAAGTGACATCTCTAAAATGAAAACAGTTATTGCTTGCCAGGAGCAAAGCCTGCCTAATTTAAGAAATTCAGAATTAAAGCTTTTGAAGCATATCGGGGCCTGTTTATAAAACAATTATCATTGCAAACGTTATCTCTGCTCAATACAGCCTCTTCAGGCCACCACCAAAGCCTGGAACTTCATTTCCAATCTTCCCCACCCCGAAATGTTTCATCAGTTGCATAAAATCAGGTCATCCTTTGATTGCAACTTTCCTATCTTGACCCAGGCATTCAATACCAAACCGAACCAATCTGGAACATATTTGACGCTGAAAAATAATTAACTTAGTATTTAAAATTAAGTAGTAGGCTCATTTTTAATAACTGACAGCAGACAAAGGAGTGCAGTGACCTCTCCAACAGAGCATTTAAATCTTTGCACAACATGCTCTGCTTGTGCTAGGCTGGTTTCACAAACAACAGCTGTGTAGTTCGTTAACATATGAATCCCCTTGAGGTAATTTGGAGGAGCCAAATGTGCTAAACTAAACACCTCATTAAAACAGTACTTTAAAAAACAAAACAAAAAAACCCCAACCAAACCCCAAACTAATTTCGCATTCCACTTTCGCATATGGAGATCCTCGGTGGAGAATATTCTATTATATGGAATTCATTTATCTGTGTTGCTGGAAATAGGGGGTTTTAAAATCAGTAATATGGGTTTTTCTCTGCTAAGATGCACTTGAGACTAAAGTGTCTTTGAAGTGTATTCTGTCACAAAGAAGCAATTAACTGAGGACAATAATGTTTTCTTTCCCTCCCTGTTACTCAGCTGAACGCACAGACCACAAGATTGTACTAAAATATGCAGGACCCCATTTCTCTTGAGTTTGGGGAGCAAATGGACGCTCTCAAAGAGCCTCTCTCCAGCAGGTCTTGGATGGGGCCAAGGCAGAAGCGCACACAATTGTCCCTGAGGCCACCGTGTTCCCCAGGACAGCCCTGCAGAGATTTTCAGGAAAATCCTCCATAACAAACCCTGCTGGCAGAGGAGTCTGCTGCAAGTCCAGGCAACCATGCAGAAGATGTACAGTCCGAAGGCACCGGCAGAAGCACCTCCTCCCCTTGTTCCTGCAGGCTACAGAGGGCTCAGATACCTTGGTCAAAGCTTGCACCAGGAATAACTTCTTACTATCCTTTTTCATTCGTCCCCGATGCTACTTGTATAATTCTGCTCGTAAAGAGTTTCATAAACTCCTTGGTGTTACTAGTAAAACTCCCTTCTGGAAAACAGCCTCTGCTGCCCAGGTAATGCTGCTCTGTGAAGCACTGGAGCTTGAATGGCTCCTGTGATGTGGCTGTTCCAAAAACACACAGAAAGTCAGACTTCTTTTCAGAAAACCTCATTTTCTTTTCTGTCTCCAGCTGAATCTGTTGGTGACTGGAAGGACGGACGTGACTGACACATGTTTCTGATGGTCTACAAGGAATTTTACAATAGTAAGCCACCAATAAAAGGATTGAGCCCCAAAACTGCCTGCCTCCAAAAATATGTAAATTAGGCACCCCTCTTTTTTATCAATGGTTTACTATTTACATCAAGAGTATTCTTTTAAATAGATGCTCATCAAATTTATTAATTCCTAAATGAGACTGCAAATCTCTTTTGAAAATTTAGATGTAGTTTCAGATTTTGATAATGATCTAAAAGACAAATTACTGGGAACTTTTTGCTCCTACACTCTTATGAAGCAACAGCCCTTTTTCCTTCAGAAAATTACAGTTTAAGGTTGTCCTGGATGACCTCAAATTGAAGGGTGCCAATAGTTTAGAGCTATTGTTTTTTGTTGTCTTCCTCCAAAAATCTTATTTTAATGTTCCATCCACATCTATTTTATGTTTCCTGTATCAGGAAAGACATCAACTTAATTAACAGTGATAATTTGGAACTTCCATAAGAAACATTTAACATGGATAAAAACAACAGAAATTGTGCAACACTGAGGTACTTATGCATACATCATAGTTTTTATCTTCTCTTTTAAAGCCTTTATTCCTGAAACTTAAGCAAGGAACTTGGCTTTAGGGAGAAGAAAAAAAAATCCCACACCTACTATCTTACTTTTGTTCTCTTTAAAGCATAGCTTTATAACGCGTTGGAATTTCCTCAAGGTTTTGTAAATACTCGTCTGAATACCTCCCAGGTATTAGTATGTCATCCAAAACGCAGAAAATACTATTTATTCTCTGCAGGACTCAATCCGTTCTTCTTTAAAATCCTGCAGGTAACTGGCTCCCCCCCAGGGTAATCTTTCATACTTCCATAGGCACGTATGTGTGAGTTCAGTCAGAATTAGTATTTTTCAAAAATTCTGATTCCTATGTTGCTGCCAGGCTTTGGACAAGCACGGTTTGGAAAACTCCATTCCCTCTGCCAGTTTTATAAGTAAATCCTGTGGTTTGGGGATTTTTAATGGGCATACTGAATGCAGCTCTCGCCCTGACTTCCACATGTGAAATCATTCCCACCCTTCCAACCCCTGCTATTGCTTTTCCACTGTTTCTTTGCCTGTGTTCAGTACAATTATGCCTTTAACAAATTTAAGTGGTTTTGGCACTTTTCCTTCAGCACAGTTTTTGGCTTGGTAAATTCAACTTCGACTCCTTTTTTTCTCATTGGCATTAAAATACCACTTTCCAACCTACTCGAAGTTTCGTCTAATTTTTATAGTTCACATAAACTGCTAGTTAGCAACAGCTAGTTCACAACAGCTCACATCTGTAGGCACCGAGAGCCTTCCCTGTATACGTCCTGCAATAAATGCAGGCAGTGGTCCTGCCCTTACTGGGCTTAGTGCATCCCAGTTTATGAAAGAAATGCTGTGAAATAACCTCTGAGATCAGCCGAGCTGTGCCATTAGCACCTTCACTCCCTCCCACCCTCCGGACATGGTGCAATCAAGCCCATTGATTTTTAAATGCTGGCACATTTTGTAGACTTAAATTGAGCTCAACAGCTTCTCTAGTGGCAGTTCCTTCATCTACCCATCATCCAGCAGCTTTTTTCTCAGTTTGGGGAATTATACGCAAACAACAAATTGATTTCTGAGAGTCTTTTTCATAGAATTACCATAACAACAAGCACAGTCATTTGAAGCGTGCCAAAAATTCAGAGTTTCTAGCTGGTTTCTGAGATGTGACTTAAATTGTTCTATTCAGGAATTTGTGGTAGACACACGATGTTTTGCAGAGGCTTTATAAGGACTTCAGAATCCATTTCGCTGCCTTGCGGAAAGCCTGAGACTTTGAGCATTGCAACTGCAGCATAAATCTTTAAACTGTGGGTAAGGAAAAATTCCTTTGCATAGTTGTATTTTCAACAGCATTTGCATAAAATATTATTCAAGAATAAGGTTTCAAAATCTTTCTCTTTTTTCATTTATCTGGAAAGTCTGTCATATATGGCTTTTTTATCGACGAACTTTTTTTTTTTAAATCCTTCTTTCATTGCTATTTTTCTGATGAATTAAAAAAAAAAAAAAATCCCTGCAAAACAGATACAGAAGACAGTGGCAATCTTTGTGAAGAAGCAGCTTCAAAGCTGCACTTTATTTACTGGAAAGCTATCGTCTTGGATCCTAATAGAAACCAGAGGTTCAGCTGAGCCTGCCACACCGTGCAGGCTTAAATCATAACTGAAGAAGAAACAAGAGATTCAGATTATGTACTTCCCCTAAAAACAGTAACCAAACACACTTATGAGTGAGAGCAGCTTCTCATCCCCTCAATGTATTGCCAGATTTCCTTCTTCACCTCTACATTACCCAATGAGTAGGAGATTAGGACAAAATCACTAAAAATTCCTACTTTTTCATTGTGTTATGATATAACCTCTAACACAACTCTTGTGCAGTCACTTCTGATTTAGGCTGATAAGGAAGACTTCTTTCAAGGGATGCAGAAAGTTTAGCTGTCCACACAAAAAACGTAACTACTCTTAATTTGCTTTATACCCTGAGGATAGATTTTGCAGGTGGGGAGGCCTGACAGCCTGCTCACAGAGCTCGTCCCACAGACTATGGTCGATAATAGCAGGTAATTATTAGGAAAGTCCATGGGATTTTTGCTTTTGGACAGGATCTTCTTCTAGAAGGTCTCATTTGTTCCCCGAAATGCAGGTCTGTCACACTGCAAAGGTTGTGCAAGACCACAGGAGCTGTACAAATAAATTTTCGGTATTTCCATGGTTTCGTAGAAGTTCCTACAGCGTGGAAATCTGAATGATTCTTTCTTGCTTATTTTCTGTCTTTTTTTTTTTTTTTTTTGAAGCTAAACCATTGCCTAAGTTCCCCATGCCTATTTCTGCCTGTAGTCAGTACCACCGAATCGCAACTTACTCTCCTTTGACGGGAAAATCTGGCTCTCAGAGCTGCCTGCCTTGCTCTGAAAAATGAAATTTAATTTGAAGAGTTTTCATCAGCTCCTGTGTTTAACTGTGTTCTCCCACTCTGGCTTAGAGAGCAAAAAAGGAGCAGATCGCCACAAAACTGGTTAAGTGCAAACTCACACGTGTCACACCAAAGTTAACCATTGACTGGAAGCAAAATACATTTTAAAGTCTTTTCAGAGCAGTAAGATTCTAGAGGAAGAGATCAAACTACTTACTTCTATCTTGCCATAAAGCTATGGAGATAATTTTTTTCTCTTGTGTGTTTTGAAAGGATCACAACTTTGTCCTAGGGCCAAGTCAGTTAATAATAGCAATCTCCCGCTGATAGTAAGACCAAACATGACTATTATTAGGAAATAATTGAGAATTAATAAATGTATTTTTTAAATGAATTACTGTGACCTTTTACTTTACAGAGCCAGATTTAGTTATAGAAATACTTTTACCTTAAGAAGATTAAAAATACTAATTTTTTGGTATGTAGTAAAACTTAGTGCATCATCCAGAGAGTACTATTGGATATCTCTGTTATTCATGAAATAAAAGAGCTAAAAGATTTTTAATTAAGTGAGAAACAAATAAATTCAGCCCACAAGACAAGCAGGACATGTATGCAAGAAAAAAAACCCCAATAAATAGAGAGGATTAAATACTTGCAAGTTGTTCAATGATGAATTAAATAACGGACCAAATACAAGCTTTCCTTGCCCTCCCTGCTTAAGATTTACACCACTAATCAGCCAATTTTCAAATCCTTAATACAATAAAGCATTTGCCTTTAAGGCAGCAGTAATTTAAGACTGCTATCAAAATGAATGTTGTTCCGTTAGGCAAAATAATTATGTCATATATTCTAACAGTGTCTTTGGACTTAAATCTTTTTAGTGAAGGAAACTGTCAGTCAGCTACAATTGGATCGAAAATCTTGATCAAAAGCCACTGCAGATAGGGAATGCAAATAAAAAGTGACTTTTCTATGTATCACAATAATTCAAGACCATTCATAAAAATTAACGTCTAAATGACAGGTCACATGTAGTCATACAGGTCTGGTGCATTTTGAGAAAGGCATTTGAATATTTATTTATGCATTTTGAAGCCAGCATCAGCACCTGTGCAAACTTAAAGTCTGCAAATCTGTACATCAGAACTAACTCATATATTTTACTGTGACTTTTCAGGGGGTTGTGGGATTGTAATTGTGAAGACAGTAAATCTTCACCGTCTATGATTACTTGCTTGTTGATTTTGAAGTCCTCGGTGCACATGAGACGTGCTTTACTGCCCTTCACGTTTACAGAACAGACACTGAGCATTTCTGCTTGGGATGCGCTTCAAAATTCACCCCAAGTAAGAACTTAGGAAAAGTTAAGGGGATTAATTTACTACCTGACTGGCGTTCTGGAGCATTTGAAAAACCAAGATTTGCCTCATTTAGCTGAAAGTTGCACTTAGCATAAAACCTCACCTCCTGCAATTAGATACTGCCACGCAGGGAGCCTGAGCGTCAGATCGCTCCCATCATCTTCATCGTTGCACGGTATTATCTTGAGCAATACTTTGTCCTTCCTCTGATTTAATATCTATTTATTTCTTCTTTGGGGAGGGTGGGTTTGTCTCCCCGCAGGAAAGACGCTGGCCCGTAAGGCAATCCTAGGCAAGCCCATGGGAGAGCAGAGGCAGCCACGGCAGCAGTCTGTCTGTCTGCAGCCTCTCCCAACACCACTTTGAGATGTATAGCTATTCATACGCATATGCACATCTCACTTGGAGAGTGAGACTTGACCCTTTTAATCTGGACACCTGGGCTCATTCTGCCATGTTTATAAACCATCTCATGGGATTTTTTGGCAATCATAAGTAGTCAGGGACCTGGTCTTACGTCTCATCAGAAGAGGTCATCTCCAGTGACCTTTGGCACTTCTCTGGGTACCGGCTGTGTTTTTGGAATGCGATACCTGGATTGCACACATGTCAATGGAAGAATCCCAGGTGTGTGGGAGTGTGGAGACAGAGACTCAGAAAAGAAACAGGGCCACTGATATTGGTACAGGTCGCTCTGTACATGATGGCCAATTAGCTAATAACTGTCCTGCCTTCCCCTCGGAGAGGGAACATGGTAAATGCAATCACTGCAAAATATTCGCTTGCAGTTGACCCACTGAGAGATGGTGCATTCTCAAATGTCAGGGTAATAAAAAATAGTTTTGTATCACCTGAAGCCCCAAATAGCTGTTAGAGCTGTAATGCCTTATTCGAAGATGGCAAATGCCTCACTTTTTGCTACGCACAGCTCTGTTCTTCTGATCTTCGTCTTGCAGCCTGCAGGGCTGCATTCCATGCACGTCTGCAAGCCATGACCCACAGCCACGACTGCAGTCCCACTCTGGCTTTGCTATAGCTCTGCAGGTAGGAATACCACGGGAGATGGATGTAACCACCACCACAGATGTTATTGTCCGTACAGGTTTGGTTAAAGCTAATAACAGTGTGCCTGCATTTGCTAAAAATCATATCTTCCTATTGCTGCATAGGCGTACTCCTCCTTATTCATGCAATGAAAGCTTGTATCGTGGACTGGGTTCCAGTGTACTGCTCTACCTGGTGTAATAATAAATGATTTTAGCAGAAAGGTATACAGAAAGAACACTTTGATTTTCTTTACCAAGTTATCAGAACTTTTCTTAGAAAAACAAACCTATGATGTGGCCTCTCCGTTTAGCTACAAACCATTCACCCTGTTGCTGGGGGAGCACTATTAAACATAGAGTCTGAACTTCAGTTGCTATTAGGGATTCCAGTTATCTGTTTGAAGGTAAACTCTGGGAAAGCACCACTAGAGGTCACTCAAAATTAATTGTTACCTAATTAGCACATTTTGATCCTACATTTTAGGACGTTCTACCACTTTCTTATTTAAGGCATTGTCAATTTTGACCCTTCAGCTAATTCTGACAAAATTCGGAACAGTTGGAGACAGAAAATGTTCCTTCAGCTCTTCCTTTATATGACTCTTTCCAAGGCTCCCAAATCAGCTTTACACTTGCCTCTGCAGGCAGCAAATTGTTCTTTCCTCAGCAATGAGCTTAATAATGCTCCAGTGATGAACCTCTAGAAGTGTTGGTTTTAGAGGCATTCAGCCCTAGCTGTGTGATCTCAAAGAGCTGGTCACCCATTTCAAAAATTAGACCAAAGTGAATTGTAGAAGTGAGGGAATATATAGGGGAAAAAGTCTTTAACGTTTCCAGGTCCTTCCCCAACCACACCGCCCCCCCTGCAAATTTTTAACCACTGCTATATAGAAGAAAAAGTAGATCTTTATAATAATTGTTTGGATAACTAAAAGAGGTGAAAAGCAAAGTTTAAGTTTGATTAATGGGTATGTGTTGAAATATCTCTGCATATGCTTAATCAAAAGCAGATGTTCTATTTGCAGGGTTTTTTTCATGATCTGTGAAAATGATGATAGCAATTTATTTGCCAAAGGCAACAGGAAAAGGGATATCTAATTAGTACGTTCTATAAGGTCAAGACCACCAACTGTTGGTGCACGTGTATACATCACCTGAGATATGTAATCAAACACACTCAAGGGACTGAGTCCTCCCATTGCTCAGTAGATAATTCCTGTTCGAAAGAGTGAGGAGACTTTCATTTCAAATACAGCTCAGTGTAGGAAAACTTTTGGGCAGCCAAGCTCCCATAAAGGATGCTCTATCAAAAACGACCTACTCTTATTTAATTTCTCTTTTTGGGTTACTGCTGATCCTCTCCCCAACCCCACTCCTCACACTCAGTTTAATTGACAAAGAGTGGAATAGCTAGTCAGTTTATCCATATGTATGAACATAACAACCGTAAAGAATATTGCAGTTTCCCAAAAAATCATTTAATAACCTCACAAGACCGGCATGTGTGTAGCTGGGGGAAAAAAAAAAAACACATTAAAGCACTGTAAGATGAGTGAGAAATTTATCAGAGGCTCTGGTATCCTAGTAGCTTCATCAACGTAATAAATAAATAGGTCATCAGCATCTGAAAAGTTGCATGGCTTCTTTCTCTACTTTCTAGAGAGATTAAACTTGCAGAGGTAGAAAGACAGAGTTAGCCACAAAATAGCATTACTCACAGACTCAACTAATGGAATTTGGATGTAATTATCATTTTTTAAAACAGTGAACCATCCTCTAAACTTCTGTCCCAGAAGCCAGCAAAGTAAAGGAAAATAATTCTGCATTTATTCTCTCCCTTAAAATCTGTAGCTGCTGAATAATACCTACTGTTTCAAGGTATTCCGGGATCTTAGGTGTACTTCATATGTCCTGAAGACATCAGCTTTCTAGTATTGATGAAAGTTCTGCCTTGCATCATGCCATCACATCTGCCTATTTACCAGGGCAAGCCTTGATTCTTTGGTGACCACATTTCTCCCTCTAAGGAAGCACTTAGTGGGACATGGTCCCTTTAGTTAGTCCTCACTGCATCCACAAAGATTCAAACTGTATTTGAATTAGAAGTCTTCATGCTAGGCATATTGTTCATGTGTTCTCTGTTCTAAAAGGGGCTAGTTAAAGAAGAGTAAGGGCTGTTCAACAGAAACCCTACTTAAAAGCCAAGCTTATCAGAACCTCTTCTTTGGGAGACCTCTGCTACTGGAGCTCTTACTCTAGAGTGAGTAAAAGAGCTGTTTAACATAGTCACCTTCTCCTGAGCTTGCACAGAGATGCTCATTGAACTGTCATCATGCAACAAAACATAACTTTTAAAAGTCAAGGAGGAATAAGATAGTAAGCAGCCAAAGGTTTAAGCCTGAGGTGGGGAAAAGGAGGAAGAAGATTACCTTTTTTTCAAAATAGCAGCTCTAATTCAGGGGAAAAGCCCACACCAAAGAAGAGTTAATATAAAAAGCCAATGGTTGAAGAGTCTTACTAGAGAAAATAAAAATCAGGCGGGCTCAGTCAGGGAGACTTCTATTCATTTTCAAGGAAAATTACAGCGTTTGATATGCAAATAGCTATAAAACTCCAGAAGTCTTGAATACCAGCTACCTAAAGCTACCAGTTGCCCCAGCTGGGTCACCACAGAGCAATTTTTGCCAATTATGTATCCCTTGTTCCCTGATCAGTCTATTTTTCTACCCATTGTTATACTAGCAACTATTGTAAAATACTCTCAGTTGGGGCAAATAACCTCCTATTCCTTTCCTTTTCAGCTCCCAAAAAAAGATCATCTAGCAGTAGAGAAAAGTTCCTAGCAAGATTTCTACTCAGCTGACACAACAATTTGCGAAGACTTCTTCTTCCCCCCTACAAACCTGTCTTTTATTCTGTATGCCTCATCATGGAAAAGCTGATTTCCAATTTTCATCATCATCTAAATCCCAGCTACATGAGCCTCCTCCTCTCAATCCCTCTCAATTGGGTACAGATTTAACCCAAAAATTAGAAAGTAGGGAAAAAACAAACTTTTCTTTTCTTGTTGAAAAGCATGCACAGATCTTTTTTACCAAATATATACATTGGATAAGGCAGTCTTCAGTAATACATTTTTTTCATCAGACTTTTCTTTTAAAAGCATTGAATGCTGAAGAATAAAGGTAGGCTTCTCACCCAGTGTTAAACACTTCATAGATGTATAAAATCACTTCATATAGAGTGGATTTTAGGTGCTCTGATTTTTGCAGTAATTCAGTAAAGGTTCAAGCTTTGCTTCGAAATTAGCACTGAAAACTAAGGGAAAGAAAACAATTCTGATGTATTAGTGAAATTATAAAGCAGAAGTCACAGTGGGCATTATAATGGAATGTATGGAAACGATGAAGCTCTGAACTCATATGGCATAAGTTTTTTTATTTTAAACTAATCCACAAACTGCTTTTGTTTATAAATATATAATACATATATTTATGAAATACATAAAAATATGGACAATTCATTTAATGTGGCCCTGTCAATCCAATCAAAAATCATATGTTGCAAATGATAACAAATATCTGTTATCCCACCTTACGATATTAAAACTGGTTTTCTGTCATTTCTGTTGCTTATATTCTGCTTTCTCTGGGGAGGATTGTGACCAGCACTGCTCTGAGCTTTATGTCTCCTGCTCGCCCCGGTGAAGAATTTCAAATGTGCAAAGGTATTTTTCTTTTAAAAAATTGGTTTTGATGGAAACCTCTCAAATGAACCAATTAAAAAACAGAGCACATTTCCTAACTAAGCTGAAATACGATATAAGACGACCCAGATAGAAGTAGCACAGCTGTCGGAAATCAGTGTAACAAAACTCAATACAAAAATGCAAAACCTTAAGAAGGGGAAGGATTTGGCTGAATCTCTCAAACGGTTGGTTTGACCTGCTCAGTCTTACCCTTGCGTACCCTTAAGCACCGGGATGTGTGTGCCCAAGTGGTCTGGTCAGGATCACTTGTGTGTGACAGAGGGCAAGGGACACTGCTGACATCCTCACTTTATCTTCTGGGTTCTTCCCGAGTGAAGACAGTAAACTAATTCTGGATGTGCCTTTTATACGCTTTAGAAATTAATGTTGGCCAGGATATTTTGCCTCATTATTTTATGGTTCCAGTTCTGTTCTTCATCGTCCTGTCACCTTATCTTTATATCATTTGGTCTCCATCTTCTGTAGCAATTAAAAGATGTCATTCTTTTAACCCCTCTTTTGCTGTTTCTTCTGGTGCTTTCCACACATTTCCATTCCCCTGCATTTATACCCATCACCAACCTCTGCGCAATGACCTCTGCCTGGGTGACTGACGAAACAGTCATCATAAAATCATTAAATCCCAGCTTGCTTTACTCTGTACTTTTTTTTAGTTACTTTTACCATGACAGGGTATGTGGCTGCATGCACAAATTCCAGCAATCACAGCCACCCCCAGCAGCAGAGAGATCCTGGAAGCTCCTGGTTTCTGTAACGCAGATTTCTTTTGCCATCGCACATGGTAAATCCTGGAATCGCTGCAGCTTGGAAATTATCCCAGACAGGGCACACAAGGGGGGTTGGGAATCACACACTGGAATCAAACCCCCTACATTTAGTGACAAAATCTTGGACACAGGCTCTAGCCTCTGAAGATGGGAAGGAAAGAGATGCTCAGCTAATATTATCTGGTAAAGTGAAGCTAACTGCAGATAAAAAGGGCTTCCTGTGTCCAGAAAAGAAGCCGTTAGATTGGATTATACTGGACTGAGACACGAAGGATTAGTGAAGAGGTGGTCTGACAGCGCTGCTTTGCTGGTTACATGCATCCAAAGACTCTTCCCGAGAGGGAAGGTCTTTGCAAATAGGAGTAATTTGGAGCTCAGTTGTTGAGATTGGCTTTGGACATTTCTGGATGCCCAGAGCTGGAGTTCTGAAGCCCGTGAACACGTTAGCAGGTATTCAGCACGTGTTGTGTAAGGGTGACCAGTGGCATTACTTCTCTCAGAGAAGTAACCCCTAAAAATTATATCAGTGACCAAGCATTTTCATATACCCACATGCCCATGAGCAGGTATTTTTTTCTTTCAGCAGTCACGGGGGAATCCTGGAGAGGCACTAGAGGACAGTTAGCACTTCAGTTAGCTTGCACGCTCAACGCAAACCCGTACATTGGCATTGTCAACGCCGGGTAGGTTGGCCATCAAGCCAAGTGCAAGCAGGACCAGAGCAAAGCCTCCCCAGACCTGGGCAAGAGAGCTGGATGTGTGGGTTTCCCAACACAACCAATACTGTTGCTCAGACGGCTTGCAGTGAGGCGAAGCCCTGGGCCAAGAGGCAATGCTAAAGGCTAATCCAAAACTGTGGAGACTATGCAGACACAACTAGTAATTTGTTATCTTTGAATGAAAGTTTTGGTAGGCATTAAGAGGATAATATGTATCACCTGCAGGTGTGCCATAAAGATGCTCTTTTCCTTTCTCATATTCTTTGTAAGATCTCTTCCTTAATCTCTGGCACAGCTCTCTCCCCAAACCTGGACGTCTGAATTGAAATGACAGTTTGCTCCTCTCCTAGCTAATTGGAACTAGAGCACGGATATTTCACAAGAGAAAAATGATGAGCTGGCTTCCCTGCATCTGCTCTTTTTGTCTCCATTTTTACGTTTATACTGTCTCATCTGCTCAGCTAAACTGCCAGTCATCTCCCGGGGACGCTTTCTCTACTTGACAGCTCGTAGGACTGTCTGACTTTCCCCCATCTCCAGTGTATGTGTTTTTAGGTCCTGAGGCTGAGACACACCATCTGGGAGCTGGACCTGCGGACAAGGCGGCTGCTCAGAAAGTGCCTTGCGGTTATGGGTCTCCTCATCACCACCGTGGCAGCTGTTTCGGAGCTTGGAGGAGTTCACTGCTAACGAAGGAGCATTGCGCTCCTTCCTCTCAACTATATCCTCTCCTTGTTTGGCTCTGGAGGAGCTGGTGGCTGAATTGCCTCTGGCTCACCTCAATCAACTCCATTTATTTAAGGGTTTTAAGTCGCTGCGTATGAAAGCCTCACTGATGGAGGTATCACATGGCTTTGCTTTGCCCACAGACAATGATTTCATCTTATTAGTCTTAATGTCAGATTTTGGCGCTGCCTTCTGCACTGTTGAGTAAGGGCTCCTACAACTCCCAGAAAGCAGCAGCTTTATAAGAAAAAAATACTGGGCAGAATAATTACTTTTTACCTTCAATAATCCTGAAAATGGGTCACAACAGACAAGTCTGAGGCAGAGGGATTTGAAGCACTTGATTTTCTTTTTTCAAAGTATTTTATATTGAAACAGTGGATGCCACTGCCATTGCGGGAAGGGTTATGAGAACATTAAAAAGGTTAAGACACTAGCTAGGCCTGAGGACACTTACAAGCCCTGGTTTTCTGTACTGCTCTATCCTATCAGATTTCTTTCTCCCTCTCGTTGAAATACTAACATATATAATCGCCTAGTTCATATAAATTTGCAAGGCAATAAATGGAATGAAAAAGCAGAAGCTTTTTGGAAACACCGACATTACATAAAGATACATATAAATGAAATAAGCGTCTCGAACACCTAAAGTCACATGCAGACACATTCAATTCCTCCAGTGCAAACTGCTAAGCCTATGAAACGTAGTAAAAATGCAAAGCACAAAGCAAAAATATGCCAGCCTCTTTAGAAAGCTGTGCATATCATTGGCAAGGGCTGGTTTGCATTAGAGTCTCTCAGTTCTTTGACTGATTTGTTTCTTAGGTGTAACAGCTGCCTACAGGTTGTACCTGCACAAGCGAATCGAATGTGACACAAAGCCAGAACATTGCAGTACACTGCTGCTTGTACTAATAAATATTTAAGGATAAAGCCTAAGTACTTCTTCTTCAGCATCAGATCCTTCTCTGTTGCAATTGGTAAAAAACAGCTTGCAAATCGCTATCCATAACGGAAAATATATTAAAAGAATGTTGATAAACTTACGATAATGGGTCATATTTTTTTAACTGATTTTTGTTTCTCAGTAAAATTCCACAACCTTTTTTTTCTTTTTTTTATAATTTCTAATAGCCAACCCTGTCCCTCTACTTAGAGGTCAACCATGAGGGAATAGAGGGAAAAAAAATGGCCACGGGCCACAATTCAAGGCACTTTTCTTCATGAAATTTTGTCTAGGAAAGGGAAAAGAAGCATGTCAGCCATTCAGGGTTGGACCATCCTTCTCCCCTCTTCCCCCACGTAGTGTCAAGCGAGAGACTTACCCAGCTCAGTCCCCAGTTGACGTTAGCAAAATGTCCGGGCTCCAATGGCAATGCCAAACCGTTTTATAAGCTCACCTTGCCTAGTCAGTTCCGTGACTCTGGGATAAGCGATCACAGCTTTACCAGAAACCCTGAAAATAATATTTGTACAGTTCACATGACAAACAGGCATGGGCAGAATGCATTTACAAAACCTGACAACGTTAATTGCTTCCGGGAGTGTCTAGAGATTACTCTACCTGAAAATATTTGAGTTTTTTGATGAAAACTCGTATATTGTGGCACAGAGACAGCAAAGCAAACATTTCACTCATTTCCTCTCTGGATTTTGAAATTAAGCACAAAGGGAAGAAAAATGCAGCCTGTATTAAAAAAAAAAAAAAAAAAAAAAGAGCCACATCTGTGTTAAGGAGGCCATTTCAAAATTCCCTATCCAGCTGTGTTGGCTTTCATGGCTGGATAGTCTTTTGATTGAGTAGAGTAGGTAATGAATTTGGGATTTACCTCTAGAACCTCAAGTGCTTAATCCTCTTGGAGCATTTCTTGCTTGAAAATTAGGAATGCAGAAGAAAAAAAAAAGGGGGGAAAGTAGATCAATATTTTCTTCTAGCAACACCCTCCATTCTCAATTCTACAATGAGATTTGGCTTCTGTGAACATTTTCTCTGAGTTAGGGTAAAGCCTGTGGTGTAAAAGTCATTGTTTCACCTGCTGTGAATAATCTTTCCTTTCTACCAGGAAAGCCCCTCAATCAGAGAACAAAATCCTAAAGCCAGTTTTTGTGTGGCAAGATTTTTATTGATAAAAAGGAGAAGAATAAAGTAAAGCAATGACTTTTCACCAGCTTTATTTAATGTGCCAGAAAATTTCCACTGGTTCAGTGGGAACAGGAGTTATATTTGGCCTCACTATGGGTTTTACTTTTATTATTCTGAAATACCCATTTATTTTTCTCAACAGGTGAAAGAAAATTAACAAATGTAAATATATTTTCTTATTTCTGGATGCTGGTGTGGAGTTAGCTGGGGAAAGCTTGAAAACTAACGCTATGCAGATTCTGTGGAAAAAAGTAACCATTTAAAATTCATAGTTTCAGTTTTTATGAGATATGAATCCATTCTGTTTCATTATAAACTAGAAGGGATTTTTCACTGGGATCCCAGAAGTAAACCGGAAACAAGAAGATGGAACAGAGCTTCAGAGTGAGTATTTGGGAGCTGTGATCTTTACACAGACTGAAGGAAGACAAGGAAATATGGCTAGGAATGTATTCCACAGAAAATATATTCTACAGAAAGGTACATTCAATTTAAAGAATCCGCATCTGACTTTCTAAATATTTTTGTTGTCGTTCCCATTAGGTTTACTTAGCTACTATAAGTTCACCCCAAGAATTACCCTTGTTGCACACTGGGATATTTGGGGCTGTCATACATGGGGCAAATCAGAAAAGAAATAACACAGAGCTTCAGCCTCGAACAATGCAAAAGACTCTGTTTTCTTCCATAATGCATACAGAATATGTTCAGGACTTCAAAAGTGGAATTTCATAAGCAAATACGAGATTGGATTGAATTTGGTGAATCCATGAAGTGGATTTTCAATACTGAAAGACTGTCATTTTGGAGGGTGATTAAAGAGCTTTGAATATTGTTGTCATCCTCAGTGTTATGAAATGCATGCATCTAGCCGTGCTGTCTGAGATCCCTTCCAGCTGTTTCAAAAGAGCAGTTATTATCATCTGCAGGCAAGATTGTTTTGCACCACAGCAGATATTAGAAGGAAGCCTATGTAATCATTTATAGCATGTGTGGATCTTAGCACTGTAGCTGAATTTTTTAGAATAGGCTGTAATATATTCTGGCATCACAAATTTTCTTCATCATTACTCATGTTTCTCCACCTCAACAAATCAAAATAAATGCAAAAGGGTTCCTACTATGTCAGCAGTGAGCACTGTATCTGACATATTTTCAATGTAGGTTAAGAAGACAAAAAAAAGCAAAATAATTGTTATGCTACACAACACGTACTCACAGTCAATAGTCCATGAAGAAGTAATTTATGTAGACATATCGACATTGCAAATTTTCAATGTCCTCTTTAAAAAGACACTATTTCTTCTGAATTTTCTTCAGATGTGAATGACAGAGGTCTCTGATTCCCAAGAAAATGCACAAGGACCTTGAAATAAAATGATGCCATAATGGCTTGCAATGATACACTCCTCCCAAGTTTTCAGCACAATTATACGCTTATTACTTTGGAAGAGTTAGAAAACAAGCAAGCTGCAGCTTTTAATGAAGCTTTCATAGCAATGAGAAGAACTATGAAAAAGCATTTAAAGCAGCTCATCTCCTCCTCTATTCAGGCTCTCTTTCATTTCCAGAGGCAGTTGCGATGAGAAATTGGATGCTATCCAGTTTGGATTTATAAGGAAGCAGAAAAGGAGATAATGGCGGAAGTATGAGCTTTTTTCCCCCCATGTAAATTCAGATCATCTCTAACATTTGATCAGATTTTGAGGAACACCAGACAAAAAAGCAGCAGATATTCCCAAACACACATTTTAAAAACTCAAAAGAGCTTTGCCGTCTCCCTGTATCCAGAGCTGCTTCAGACTTTTATTATTTTTTGGGAAGATGTAGAGCATAACCATTTACTTAGCTCTGCTATCTGATTATAAAACCCTGACTCAGAGCATCTAGAAGTTATGCTTGCAATGCACAGACATACATCCCAGTCCTTTGTACTGTCATGCTGCCACCCTAACAAGCTAGAAATATGTATGTGAGTGGAGAAGACATTTCGGGATCAGAGGAACAGTCAGTTAACAATATATTACTGAGACTGATTTCCTTGTCAGTCCATAAAAACTAAATGTGACCCCAGTGGAGACATTTTTTATTATGGGAAAGCAATTTTCTTGCCCTTTTATGACACTATTTTTATTACCAGCATTATTCACAATTCTCTAATTAGAGAGCACAGCATTGTTATGCTAGTTTTTACTCTTCGATTCGGATGCACGCAGGCTTTACAGATGCCGTGAGAAGGTGTATTAGTGCAATAAGGCTGAATAATACTCCTTTTCCTTTTCAGTTTTTCTCTACAGCGGCCAGTGGGCCACAATATTTTAACATGAGTCTGCTCTAATCCTGTGACCTTACATATGCACTTGAAAAGAAGCGGTGAGGCTGAACAATCTGTTCCTTCGTTTGTCTGGTCAAAAGAGCTTAATCTGAAACTTTGCAATCAAAGCAAATTTCAGGTTTTATTTCTCAAAGTATACACGCCCATTAAGTGAAAAAAGTAACAGATGCTGATGTATGCAAAATGGTTCAATCTCAGGTACTTGAATTCAGGAACTTACCTTACCCTTTTGTGCTCTCCAGTAGGTAACCTGGCTTTGTATGGTAACATGGAACTACCCCAGGGGACTGAAGAATGAAGCTGTGGCTTTGTAGGTGCCTAAAACTTGACCAAGGGAATTTAACTTTGGAAACGATATTGCTTGTTGCTTTCTCTGTTTGTTTTCATAAGAATTGCTATTCATAGCAGAGTGTAAAACCTGAACTTGAAAAGAACAAAATACAGAACATTTCTGGGTTCCCAAAAAGTTTTTGGACAACAGTGAAGAAGCCTTATCATGCAGCAAGCTATTAATCCCAGAGAGGATACAAACTGACCCAAATCTTCCTTTTCCAGACCTTGAAGAGTCATAACTCCTTGGCATTTTGAGGGATGTTGTGAATCAATTCCCTGCTCAGGATTTCACTTTAAAGACCCAGTACAGCCCTAAATGTCAACTGTGTGGAAATGGTTCCTCTATTTGGTTTTTTTTTTTTTTTTCTCCATCTGAAGTCTGTATATATTTCACTGCTCAGAAGTCAATGAAGGGGTTTTACGGCAGGTCTAGTAAAGTCAGTTCCCCAATTACAACCTGGCTGTAAAATATACAGTGGGGTTTTTTTCTTTTCTACTTCCAGGCAATGAGTTTTGGTCATGTCAGTTAAACCCACCTAAAAGAAAGAGAAAGAAAGAGAGAAATGACTGCTCAGTGAACCTCAGGAGAATTATGAAGTTATACAGCCTCAGAAGGATTTTAGGCAGTTTTATATTGCCCAGCTCAGCTCACATTTATATCATCTGTCTCAGTGCCTGAAATGTGCTTGATAGAGAAAAGTACCTCTACTGACTGATGTATCTAAGAAATCTGGTTTGGATATGGCTGGATGAAACAGAAAAGAGGGTTGCTAGCTGCACAGAAGACGAACTTTGCTATAATATATTTCAAGCAAGAACTAGATAATGCTGAAAAAAAAAATGTACATGGAGGAAAACAAAGAATCCATAAAGAGCTGGGAATTTTTTAAAAGTTAAACACTTCCATGTGAACTTAGTTATGTCCAAACTACTGCATGAACTTGGAGGAGGAAAAACTACAGCACTCGGGAATATTGTGCTGCAAATATAACTGCTATTCTAGATAAAAACATAAACATATCCTAATTCAGTGTAATTATCCAATTGTGCCTGGATTTTGACTATGTGAGACACTTGAAAAGTCTTCCAAGAACCTGGAGATTCCGAAGCATAATGTTCTGCCAGTGAAGATTTATCTACAGTTTCACCTGATAAGATTTTTCATCTTGTTTTGACCAGCATAATTTACCATACTCAGCATGCTGTACTGCATTCATATATGTAGAGAAGAACTGGATTGATTATCTTCAGGCTTCCTGCCACTAAACTCAGCAAATTAGTTGCTTATGATTCCAGCAAATGACTGCTTTTCTTTTTTTTTTTCTTTTTTCTTGTGCTCCAAGAGAAATTGAACTGCAAAGCTTTGTCTGGGAAGCTAAGAACTTGTTTAGAAACTCCCAAAAGAGGAAAGAGATATATAGCTGCTGCTATAATTAGTAAAGTAGGGAAGCATCATATGAAATGGTTATGATATCTCAGAGAACCCAAAGAAATTGAGCTCCATTTCTCTTGGTATCTTTTCTGGAGAGGTAGATCAGCTGATGTGTATCGCATTCAACAGTAATACCCAGTTGTAGCAAAGCTGATGGAGGCTGGCCTGCTTCCTTACAGTCCCCAGAAAGGTCCTAGAACACATACTCATTAAATTTGTTGTCTATCGTAGGCAGGATGAGAAGTCCTTCAGCCAGCAAGCATTTACCAAGAGGAACCCAAGCCTGGCTAACCTGACTGCCCTCTGTGTTGAGATAAGAGCCTACATGGAGCTTTCCCAACGTCCTCCTCTGTAAGCCTAAGAGGTTGGGTTGGATGATCAGCCCCTTAGAGCGGCCCAACCTTGCCTGAGAGGTTCTCTGGAAAGGAAATTATAAAGCTGTGGAGCCAAACTCTTCTTGGCGCTGGCAGCTGGGAAGTGGCCGGACATTATAGATACTTCCTGACTAGGCAGCACTGGATCAGGTCACCCAGAGTAACTGTGACATCTCCAGATTTGGGGGATTTTAAGACCCACCCAGATAAAAGCCACTGCTGACCTGATCTCATGCTGTTGACAGTCCTGCATCAGGCAAGAGGTTGGGTTAAGTGATCTCCAGAGGTCCTTTCCAGTCAACACTTCTACTATGATATGATTCCGTGAAAAGAAAAGAAAAGAAGAAAAGAGGAAAAAAAGGAAAAAAAAAGAAAAAGGAAAAAAAGAAAAAAGTGTGGGATCTGAATCCTAGAGTTTTCAACTTTGGGCAGCCAGCCAACACTATTTTGTTTTGAAAGTGGATTGCACATTGAAATAGATGAGACTTTTGGTTCCCATTTTCAAAAAAGTGCTAGGATTAAGGAACAATAACTGCAGTCAGAAAACATGATGGAAATCAGGAAAAAATATTTTGGCTTAGGTTATCCAGGACTAGGTAGGACGGAAAACCCATCAGATACATGACAAGATCTGTGAACCCATTGAAGAGAGAAGTTCTGGTTCAGTGAGCTGAAAACATCAGGAGCCAACACTGATAAACCCACTATCCATTGCAAGATCTTCAAATCAAATGACTGTTCCATTCCTAACATTAGAATTATACAATTATACACACAGACTGTATATGCAGGCTATATAAAACAAGAATCTTTACATTTAGGTATTGAACTGTACTGAGCACCTTATAACTGCAGCACAGGCAGCAAACACATTTATTGATACTATTCATATTATTTCTTGAGCAACATCTACCCTGGAGGTCCATCTCTGAGGTAGTACCATAATGTCGGAGGACCTGACATTACTGGCATTAATCCTTTTCTCAAGTAGGGTATAGTGGCGGAAGAAACAACAGAGGAGTAGATAGAGGAGACTGAAGAAAAGGAGAATTCACACACCAATTATTCTCCATCTTATCTTGTTGCTGTAGGGCCTGGTCATGGATGAGGCACACGATTAAAGTGTTTTACAAACACATGACAAAAATGGCCTCCATCCAAAACAGCTTACATTAAATTTCTTAAAATAGAAAAAAACAACTTCTCTTTTAAAAATTAATGCAGTTATCCACATCTCCCTAAGCCTGGATGAATCCCACATGACTTTAGAGTGGCATAGAAATAACAGAAATAAAAATCTTCATCTTTAATGGAACGAGGTCCCCTTTACCTCTCTCCACTCCAGAGAGACTCTCTCAAGATGCTTCCTTTCTGTTGAAAGGTAACAATTTGGCATGGTGCATCTGGGCCCCATGTCCATGGAGTTAAACCATGCTTGATCCATTATCAGAAAAAGACTGGCTGCCTTTTCTGCTTGGCCAATTATACGAGATGTGTCTATTTCTGCAAGCAAGGAAGAACCGCGCTCAATGAGTAATGTACGGTGCTTGAGTAAAGCGCATGTGGTATTAAAATCTTGGGACCAAAGTGGTTCCCGGTAGAGGCCAAAGTGTGTGTGAGGGTGGATTAAAAAAAAAGTGCATAGGAAGAACGGCTGTGTCAAACGTAGGTTGTTTCCTAACATGGAACAAGGCTTTTAGTGTCCACGTAGGACAGACACAACCTCCTGTCTGTGTGACACCCAAGCTCGCACTCATCCTCACAAAGATCATTAAAATCAGTGCTGTTAAATTAGAGTTGGCTACTAGGGGCTAAAAACCAAACCCAAACAAAAGAAACCCAAAACATGTTTCTAAGGAGAAATACAGTACATTTCCAACACTTTATGGTAAAAAAAGTAGGTTGTAAACTCCTCAGGGGAGGATTTGTATCTTCCTATGTGTTTTTATAATGCTAAACTCGCATTTGCAGAGGTAATTATGGCTGTAGCACAAATAACAACTACTAACAATTATCACCAAAGAATAGATGATAAACAGTGGATATATTTTTTTTTTAATTTTGTATTCAGAATGAAATGTTTTTTCATTGCAAAGATACTGTGTATGGACCACTGTATAGTTGTCATGTTATTAGTTTAACAAGATGCTTTTGTAGTTAAATTATCACTGTGTGGCACATCCTTAAATTATTTAAAGTATAATATGTTTTCTTACTTAATTGTTCTTGATCTCAGTTTATCTTGTTATTCTACTGTAAAATTATGGAGAAACAGCTATCATTTTTAATTTTTTTAGGGGGTTTTGCATTTTTAAATATAAATTAAGATGAAGTCTTGAACATTTCATTAAAAATATGAAAAGTTTTAAAATGTTGCTGATGGATTTATATTTATGGAAATGAAAACATTTAAATAATTTATGAAAAATGTTTAAACTGATTTAACTGTGCTAGAAATTGTGCCAACAGTTGCCTCAGTGTAAGTTTGGAGTAGCTGTATCAACAGACTGCCAGATTAAAACAAATTTAAACACAAACTGGGTTGTGCCTTATATCTGCTCACACTGCTAGGTTTAGACTCTAGTTGTTTTGGGACAGCCCTTTTAAAGAAACAAAATAAGCAAGTGCTATGATATAATTATTTGGCTAATTATTAATGTACTTTATAATTCTTCCAGGATCAATTTTCCGTATATATTTAGAGAAATAATTTTAAATGGACTATGTCTATGAATACCTGCAAGTTATTTTCCCGCTCCGCAATGGCAGACTGTGCTTGTACACTATCTTTTTGCAGAAGTATGTCTAAGAGCCTGAGGTGTAAGGGCAGAGTATAGGACATTTGTATCATGTAGTGAAGTTTTGTGGATCAAGCACTCTCAGTAATATATTTTCTTTCCATACAGGAAAGGTTATACACAGTCAGAGATAATATTTTTAAAAACTGTAATGTGATAGAGTATATAACAGAACACATTGTAGCCGCCTTAATCATTTTGTGATGTAAAGGATGAAGGATGCAGGACCCTGCACACAAATATCGTATGCAAATCACCTTGCTCAGCTTGGTACTTGCATAAATAACAGAGACTCAGAGGTCTGGAAAAATCTTTTGTGCAGCCATCCTTACTCCTATGTGAGTATAAATCAGGAGCAAATCCAGCCTCTAGAAATCAAGGCGAAAGCTGAAGTCTGTCAAACCTCCATTTCTCAGGAGTTTCCGTGTTTCCACCAGAGATGGTGCTGGGTGGGAGCAGAGCATCTCGCAGGCGGTCCCTGCAGAGGCAGCAAACAGCGATGCCTCCGCACAGCGTGCACCGCGTCTCAGGTCTCAGCTCAGCTCCCCGGCCGGTCGTAGTACAGCTATATGATCTTGGAGAAAGCACTTTAATTTTATCTCCTCGTTTTCTTTTCGCTTTAACAGTACACTTTCTGCCACTTAGAAGAAACTGCTTATTTCTACAGCGAGTTTTGGCCGTGGCATGGACTTTCCAACACAAATAAGAAATAATAATCTTATCATTTTTCATCTGTAATACTGCTGCCAAAAAAAAAAAAAGGCAAAAAATGTTGCTTCGAAGCTGGAAGAGGCTGTGATCCTTTAAGGAGTAAAGACATCTTCAAGTCTGGAAAATTTTGTGCTGCTGTGGCTACACCACTCCCAACAGAGGAGCTAAAACTGCAGCAGCTGCAAGGCGGCGAGAGCAGGACAGAAATGGCCTTACTGAGATAGGGCTCCCCGAGCTCCGTGCGTGGGAGCGCGTTTTGAGGGAAAAGTCCCACTTTGCAGCAAAAATACAGTTTGAAATGGTGCAGGGAGAGGGAAGGCCTCAGGGCAGGCACTTTCCTGGGCTTTGGCATGCCGCTCCGTGTGCCAAACTTGAAAAAAGTTTAATTAGGTTCAGATACACTATTTTTTTTTTGCTCTCTGACCATTCATTTTTCTCAAGCAAAGAGCAAGCCACTTCTCTGAATACAAATTTGGCTGCTGTCAGAGCCAAGTCGGATGAGTTTCTTGCACATGGAAAAAAGGAAAGCGAAGCCTTGCGAGCTCTGTGTGAAGACCCTGGGTGCGTGCGACACCCAGACCTGCCCAGTGTATTTTGACCATTTCCCTCTCATTTCTGTTCAGTCTTATTAATTCTAAATCCCTCTTCTTCCTTTGTCTTTTAAATGTTATTTGTACCGTTTTATCCTTGCTGTTCATTTTTCTCCCTTCCATAAAAACCAATAAAATATTAATGTGCCATAAAAAAATCTGTCTGTGCTGGTAGTCTCTTGAAACCATTGATGAATCCATGAATAAAATATGAATCTTTATTTTGCTTATGGTATATCAGATTTCACGTGTTTATTATATTTCCTGTGAAGTAAGCTTGTCCAGGAGTTTTTGTTTGTTTGTTTGCCTGCTTTTGTTTTAGGTAGCCCTTGATTTATTAACCTTTGGAAAAGCTAATGTCTGAGGTAGTCTTACATGAAACATGAAACTTTCATTTGGATCAATTTTCTAGTCTCTCTCATCTGAAAAAGGAAAAAGAAAAAAGAAAAAAAAACCTTGCTTATCCCAGCAAAAGCATAATTTTTTCATCCTTATGCTGCTGAGCTGCATCTTCCAGTATTACCTTGGCCTAAGAAAAAGTCTTTTGAATGTGATGAGTGATGTTCACTATAAAAAAAACAAAATCCCCAAACCCAGTGTATTGTAACAGTAATGCTATTTTCTTTGGAAAATATATCTTTCTTTAGCAATCTTAATCATCATTTTTATTCCAATTGCACACTAATTTGAAAGTTTAAGTGTGGTTTGTTGTTTTTTTTTTAAACTATAATTATGCCTTAGTCTCTTTGTGCAAGACAGATGGCAATATAAATCTGAAGTAGGTTTTCTGGAGATGTCTACACTGCCTACAGTTCTGCTGGTTTACTGATAAAGGATCTGCTCATTTGGGTGGAATATTCTTGAAATAATCTTATCAGAGATGGATGTTTTTATAACATCAATTCTCTAACAATCCATTTAACGGAGGCAAAAGACAGTTTTGAGTTAAATCTGTGAAACAGAGACAAAGAATGCATGATGAACAACTGTTACTTCAAGGGATGATAACAAACATAGCTGCTGGCATAAGTTAAGAAATCACTGCCTATTTAGGCTCTTTTGGTTGTCCCTATGGGGCACACAGCATTTAGAATATAGATCTACCTGCTCCAGAAATACAGGTGAAAATCCTGAACATGATGAGTTTAGTTTGCTACTCTTCTAATGAAAATCATATTATGCATTTAAAACAATGCATATAGAAAAGAGTAAGAGAGATGCCTGAGAATCCTTAAAAAAATTAACATAGAAATTACAACATTAATATGCAACATTAATATACAAAGCTTTTTAAAATTAATTCTGAAAGAGGTCTTTCCAAGTTTGGTAAGTGTACATAGTATTATGATAGCCTTATAATTGTACTATAGGCATATTTCTTATTAAATATTTCTCAGGTAAACTCTGCCTCATACTTAATATGACATTGAGTCCTACAGCTCAGCAATGGCCGTCCAAAGAGGAGACAAGCAAAAAGGAAGCTGAAATCCATGCAGCGTTTTGGCTTAAGTTAGAAGGGTGAGGAAAAGCTGACTGTCAGCTAATGTCCCCTAATAAAAGTCTTCTAACCTCACAAGCCTAAGCAGAGCTTTAAAGGAAAATGCAGTGTTTGGCTTACAGTACTTTCTGTAGTACATTATTATTTATTATTAATGATTAATGACATAGTGGACAAATACCACTGTATGATGGCAATGCAGTATAGAGGATTTTCTTTCTTTCTTCTTTCTTTTAAACAAAATTCACCTGCACAACACATCCAAAGCAGAGATTCTCCTTCCTATGTGCCAGTAGTTCACTCCAGTTCCTTAAAATATAAATCAGGGGATTAATAACTAGGAAAAAAAATAGCCACTGCTAATTTTCCAAGAGTGTTTCCTATTTTGAGAGTAGAGTCATTCCAGGGAAGTGTGATCCATGTGAGCCTGGGTTACCTGGGCCCCCTCGCAGATCTCTAGCCTTGCAGGTTGCAATGCAGTTAACCGTTCAAGAGTTCTCTTAGAAATAAATGGATTTTTCTCCACAGATCAGTAGCGGCATCTGCCTTCCCTATGAAGGAAGCAGGTATGGATAATTACTGGGTAATTGCAAGTGCATTTTCAGACCCTTGAGAAAGGGCGCGCGGCTGGGGAGGGAGCATCGTCCACCACCCCTCCACTTCGTGGCTCTGCTGCCCACCTTCTCCTAGAGCCTGTAACTGGCTGAATTCATAAAACACTGACAATAGCGGGGAAAATGTCCAATCGGATGAAAAAAGGAAACTCTGAGGAGTGTACGTGTAATGAAGATTAGTTGCTGCAATGGCCTGAATTGTGGCACCGAGTGGTTTTCATCGAATGAATGTTGACAAATGGCACATGCAGATACAAATCAAGACCTATCCACAGACTTGTTTGCAAGCAAACAAGAAAGAGGCTGGTTTGAAGAGACCGTTTAAACCATTCTGCTCATGACAGAAAATAAAAGATGATTATAAGACTTATTTTACCTAAAAAATTAGGCAAATTTGCTGAGCAGTGAGAAAATACATTGCATCCTCTTTTCAAGGAGGAATCACAGGTTTCTACTTTTTTTTTCTTTTTTTTTTTTCTGAGAACTGCTCCCTAGAGGAATGGCGGTCATTGTCTCTTGTGGATTGTCTCTTGTGGAACTCAGACAAAAGAGACTACTTTATCGATCGCTACTCCGTACTGCAAAGTTATAATTAAAAATAAGTATTAAAACTGGTTACAGTATAACCTGGCACTCTATAGCTGGCTGTGTACAATAAAAATAACATCATGTTCTCCTCGTCAGAAAAGCCATCACCAATCCAATTTCAAAGTTCTGCAGTAGTAATTGAGGGCTGCAGGAGGCTGTTCAGCAAAACTTAAGATTAGGACTTAGCAGAGAACATGTCAGCATGCAGCTACATCTCAGCTCCATCTTGTGCAAATTCTGGGGAGGCAAAATATATATGCCACAAATATATTTATAAATATGGTCAAGATAGTAAATGTTTAAACAGGAAAGGTCAGGATTAAGCCCTCAGGAATCTCATCTCAGAGAAACCAAAGCCTGCACTTCTGTAACTGTTTACACCCGCTCGCTCACATTTCACAGTGGAAATTGCCTCTATTACATTTTATTTTATTTTTTTCTTGGAACTGGAACTGGGTAATTTTTAAAATATAAGTAATCTGTACTGAGATTCTCAGCCTCTAGGACATCACTGTGCAAGGATGTTGTACCTTTGAAAAGCATCTCAGTCCTTGTGCAGTCTGTCCTTGACCCCAGCACTAACCCAGAACCTCGAATTAGTCAACTTTTGTGCATTTTTTTTTTAAGAAAAGCAAGTACTCTGTGATCTTATCTAGCTACTGATTTGTGGTAGCTGCTGATCTTATATGCTTTGGTGGTAGATGGATGATACGAGTTGTAAATTACTAAGGCAAAGAAAAGGGTAGCCTGGGAGACTACTAATCAATTTTCTAAAGAATTATCTAGCAGAAAGGCCAGTTTTAAATTGTTTCATATTTCTTTTTAATTTAAACAAAACCATCTAAGGTGACCTGCTGGCATCTGTCTATGTTGACTTTCACATATTTTATTGGTCTTTTAGCATTGCTTCTATTGCTCATCAGTGACTCTGAATGTCCCTGTAAAGTTTCTCAAGGAAAATAAAGATGCTTACTGTGGAAATTATTTCCCCCATTTTGGGACCATTACATTTGTTAATCTAATGCTGAATCTCTTTGCATTGCTGCTTTTGAAAGAGCAAACAACAATTTAGGCTCTCCTGTGCTAGGTGCTCTGCTTCTTAATGGGACATATTCTGACACTCGATCTGGTGGACTGAATGAAAGGGATAAAACATGGGAAACAAAAATTATCACCAGCCTCTTTCACAGACACAGGGCTGAGGTGCAGGAAGACTTGTTCAAGTTCCTATAAAAAAGGCTGTGGCGTGGTCAGGTGCTGAACTTTGATGTCGGGCTCTTCATCTCCACCCCAAGTACACACACATCCATCCTCAGAGAAATAGGGACGAATCTTTTCGGAGAAGTTGGAATGAATCAAGGAGAGAAAACGGTAATCTGTTAAACTGTAAATTTGAAATTTACTGTCAGTAGGATTAACGTTACAAAAACTGCTATATATCACTTGCATTTTTAAAATATTTAACATGAAAGCTGCTTTGATTTTAGAGTGTAGAGAAAATTATCTGTCAGCTTCTCTAAAATTTGCTGTGTCTCTCATAGACAAGAAAGGAAAAAGTCTTGAGGTTTAAAAACAATAATTGAAGTTTGTTAATTTGCAGCTCTTCACTTTTGCCTTCAAATAATTGTAATTATTTGAAGCTAAAGAAGGATGTGTGATAGCTCCTGCAATAATAACACTTACAATGAAATGATTTGTTTTTGCTATTAATACATCTGAAGAAATCTCAGCATAGCTTTCATAAAAGATTATTGGACTTTTCTACCCATTTCTACAACCCAACATCTGATTAGCCCCTTCGTTATTTCCATCAGACACTAATAGTATTTCACATTACTTAAAAATTGAGGATGACCTCCTCAGCTGCTTTGAATGGGAAAGCTGCCCAGGCTCACAGTCCCTCAATTACACCCACAAGACTCTCGCTCCTGCTTTAAACAATATAAACCATTTATGTCAGTAACAGCAAGATGCTGCATTTGTTTAAGCTGCTTCAATAAAGGTAAAATACCCCTTAAATTATTTGATTTTCTCTTTAGCTTCCAACATTCTTTCTTTCTGATCGTAATTTTTATAATAAGAGGAAAATCCTCAGTAGGACAAATGGTTTAAATATTTAAATATAGAGATTAAACCAGTTGCTGGAAGCTTACTTAATCTGGAAAAGCCAAGCAGTGAAATGATAAAGGCAATTAGCAAAGACACAGCAAAAAATAGGAGCAGGGCTTGGAAAATGCAGCGGTAGCGATGCCAAGCAGCAAAGCTCGGTAGCACCCTCCTGTTACCAAAAAGTCCGCAATGACTGGGAAGTTTGGTTCAGTGATCAATGACACCAAAAGCTCAGGTGATTTATTCATAAAGGCTTTGCTTAGCTTTTAAGTCAGAGGGAATTTTCCTTTAGTAAGGGCTTCAGGGTGAGACCCCAGATGACAAAAGGCAATAGATCAAGAAAGATGTAATAAGTTTGCGAAATGTGGAATGTCACATACGCACATTCAAAGTCATTTCCTAGTCCTTGTCCTAGGCTGTGTGCCAAGCAAAGCAGTACCTTCATTAAGAATGAATTACAAATTTTGCAAAGTAAAGATAATCTTTACACACTAGATTTATGGAAAGAAAAAAACCAATGTGACTAGACTTTAGCTAAATATTACAGTATTTACAGAAAAGGATGTAAACCTTGACAGTGAGGTGATACAACTGACACTAGCTTTCTTTTCCTTTTAAACTCCAACTACATCAGCAAGTCTTCACTTTTACTGGACTTCAAGTATCACTTGCAAGCCCTTGAAGAATAATAGAACTAAAAGTTTATCACAACAGGATCATAATGAAATATGTATGCTTTCTTCTTCAAAGACCTTGTTAACTTGTTAAGGAGCACTTCTTGGTGGGTTTTTTTTTTTTTGCATGTGTCTGCTGCAGTATATACAGGAGAGAGAAAATGAAACACCACTTCGCAGCGAAGAAAGTGGTTTTTTTCCTCTTTATTTTCAGTGTTGCTCTCAAGGACAATAGGTTATTAGTGGCCTTTCACTCTCCAGCACAGGAACATTTCAGGCTTCAGAAATTTTACCCTGTTGAGTGAATGCAATCCATTGAATTTCTTTATTACTTTCATGTTGCTAAGGTCTGTTTCAATTTTTGATAAAATAATTAACTCCTACTCAAAACAGGAGAATGAAACGGAGCATGAGAGTAGCAACAAAGAGCTTCTCAAATAACCTAAGAATAGTATGAACTGATTTTTTTGTTTAGCTACCAGTTCTGAAAAATCAGGGGAAATAATTTTGGATTGGCTTTAACAAAAGCATTTTAAAACCTTTTGAATTAAAAAGTAAAACTAAAGGCTTTCTTGTGAAATTAACCCCCCACTTGTTATGGGCTTCTAAAAAGTTTGAGAGTGTTTAATACTAAATTTTAAAAAATGTGAATGCATTTCATTTAGTAAAACTTTGAAATTATTAGCTTGGGATATTTTCCCCTAAATTTTATCATCCTTTTTCTGATTAAAAAACTTAATGGAATTGGCAAAATATTGTCATATTAGCAATATGAATTGATTTGTCTCTGTATTTTTGGAAAAACTATAGGCAAAAAATTCTCCTAAGGACAGGTCTGATTGACAGACCAGAAAAAAAATGACAGTATGCACCAGGGAAAAAAATCACGTTGTTTTTCTTTAGCAGCCATGAGGCCTCTCCCTTACCGAGAGATAACAATAAGCAATATATGTTTAATTATGTTGTCCCTGAAAAACATGTACGTGTGGACTGTGAAATAGAGGAGAAGCAATTTCTTTTTTAGTTGAAAGGGTTGGGAGCGGACTATGCATATCCTCTTGTCTTTGTAGGGATGCACTAAGGAGCAGAGAGCACAATTCCCTCAGATGAAGCAGTTAGCATAGGAATTAACTGCAATGGTTTCATAAAGGTAAAACAATTTTTTCCTTGGAGGGGAGGAAAGGAGTATTGGACAAGTGCTGAAAATGCAGTTCCCAGCTCACCCTGGTTTAGTGCACGGCTGGCTTTGTGTGCCATCCCCACTTACATTCACGTACCGCAGAACACAGTGTAATGGACTGGGATGCAGCAACTGGCATCTGATATTCAAAGGGATCACTTTTGTGAAAACTGTGGAAAGGGCAAGTCTTTCCCTTCACCTAAGCTAAAAAAATATTTTCAGTTTTGTTTTAGTTATTATCTAGAGCTCAGTAACGGAAACATGCAAGTAGAAAAGTAGTGAGTTTACAATCCTCTGAATTCGTACGTCTCTACATATAATTTGTAATGTAAAAGGCACACTAGGTGATATTGTATCCCAAGCAAACAGGAGAGTAAAACGGTCATCTAGAAATACAATCCAGATGAAGCCATCAACAATGCTTCACACTCTGTAAGTGCATCAGGCAAAATGATAAAATTTTAAAAATTCTTTCGAAGTTCTTTGTATAACCGTATCTGTGATGGTCCCCTAAGAACCCGTGGAGATGTCGACAGCACTGCAACGTGCAATAAGGTGTCACATTACTGTGACAGCGGTTGCAAGAATTTGACCATTAAATCTTCATAGTCAGATCATGGTATGGGTCACTCAAGAAAAGGCAAAGTCTGTAAATTTTAACCACTGAGGTCAATGACATTTGAAGTTATGTCACAGCAAATAGCTCTTTACTTCACAAAGGTGTTTCAACCAAAAGCTCATAACTACCTTGTAAATCATCAAGTAAGTTTGGCTGTTGCATTTTTTCTATTGCATAGGCAAGTTCTTAATTGCCGCTATTGAAAATCTAATACTGGCTAGATTTGTTTACTTACTTTTTAAAAGTGTTGAAGACTTGGAAAATTTCGCTTCTTCTATTATAAAGGTAACCTTAAGCTCATGATCTGCAACTTCAGGAGACTATCAGCACAGCCAGGGAAACTCAGGTGTATTTTTTTTCACCTTACTGAAAAGTTTCAAAATATGACCCACTGGAATTCATTTAAGTGTCAAAATTGGTATTTAAAAAGTGGAAAAAAAACTGTCAAAGAATAAATAAAAGGAAGAAAAGATGTGACACATCTATTCAGTCCATCACTAACACAAGCCAGGGTCACCTGTCCTGAAAGCGTTACTGGTAGATGTTTATTTAATCATATTTAAAAGCCTTTACCTCATAGAAAATCTGTATTTTCTGCAAACTATTCTAGCTTTTAGCCATCCTTGCTGTTAGAAAACTGAAAGATTGCCCTAATAAGCTCCCTTTGGGATTATTTTATCCAGGTAACACAAAACACTTTACTCAGAAAACTATCCTCAAATCATTTTATTCCTAATGCAATTTTTGCAGCCCCACCCTGCAAAGGGCATGGGCTGGACCCGGCTAGATCCAACCTGCTGGGCAGGCAGTAGATAAAAATTGTCAGTCATTCAAATTTCTACCATGATCAAGCAGCAATATTAAAGAAAATGCCACCCAGGTTTGGACTGAGGAATTAGGGTTCCTGCAGCATGGGAATAAGAAAAGCTGGGGAAAAGGCACTTGGGCAGGGGAGGTGGAGCAGGAGCGGGGTTGGTGGTACTGCTCGGGACTCGAGGGTTGGCTATCAGTCACCCGGCAGCTGCTGAGCGATCAAACCATTCCGAACCCTCCTGCGTGTCTGCAAGCTTCTCCCTTATACAGGAAGGCTGCAAATCTCGTGCAGGAAGGGCCTCTGAGCCCTCCTGCTAAGGGAGGCTAATTACTCTGCCAGGTCTTGATATCTCCCAGGGATCGTGATCCACCACCCCGTGGGCCTGCTGTGTTTGACGGATGATGTTCTGTGCTCAGAAACACGCACATAAAACTTCATTTGACTTTGGATTATCCTGGTATGTTTATAACTCAAAGGGCAGCTTTTATTGAAAAGTTTCATTTATTGGAATAAATTAAATCCAGACATGTAGAATGTATTTAAACTTTGGGACAGCGGAGACCATTTGTAAATAGAAGCAATCAAAGCAGACAGTGTTTAGACTACAGTGGAGACATCAAGAGACAGCTTGTAAGGTAATGTATTAGAATTATATAGTGATCTTGTCATCGGCGACCCAAGAGTGTTTATAAAAGTTCTCTGCTGAAAGTTTTTGAACCAATGTCCTGTGCAAAATCATATTGGCATAAAAAAAGAGCAATCAACTGTCATTAATTATGAATACGTGCAAAGAGGATATAGCTCTGTGCAAAATCAAATAATTTAAAAACTCAACATAAAGAACGCTGCTATATCGGCAAACATGTTCCTTGTATTTCCTTTTTCTGTGGGTGATTTAAGAGTGTAATAATGAGGTTATTGCACACAAAAAGAAAAGGCCAAGTCCTCAGCTGTATAAATCGGGGCTCAAATGTCAGCAGGTTACCAAAGTTTAACAACAGAACCACTGTAAATGACGGTGTGCAGTCGTCTGCTGTAAATGTGGTATGAAAAGCGTTAGTTAAAACCTCAGTGATAGGTACAGTATGACATAACATGCCATGCTATGACATAATGTAAGTGCTGAGCAGGAGCAGCTGTTTTCAATATCAAGGAAAAAATTATTTCATAGTAATGCAGCTGTTCCTCTAATTAGTACACTGAAAGATTATTTTTTTTCCTTAATCAGAGTGTTACAGTGCTAACAGTTTCATTACAACAGCCAGAAAAGAATTTGATATAGAAAACATGATATTTAAAAATACTAAACTGCACATTTCAAAGAATTTAATAACAGAACAAAGGTTATCATGCTTTATAACAGATAAAAGGACGGCATGCCCATGGTAGTGGACAGTACGTTGTGTAACCTGGTACAAAATGTCATGAGAGAATAAAAGATGAAGTATGTTCCTAAAAGAAATAGATCTTGAATTTTTATATTTTAATAGTATAGTCTGATTTTGTTGAAATTATCAATGTTTTGCTTGGATTCAAAAAGAAAATAGCAGTTGAAATTTTCTTCCAAAGAGGAACTCCAAATCTCATTGAAATTTGGTAACACCATTTGACCTTGGTGTTCTTTAGTAGCAAAAATTAGCAGAGCTTTATATTCAAGAGCATAGCTGAGTTTTTTCTTACTGTATTTATTCCTTTCCTTACTATTCACGCAGTGACAGCATCAACCAGATGCATGGCTGGAACGGTATCTCCTCATACTAGGTACTGTATAAGTAAATCGAGCTTTTCGGGAACCTGAACTATTTATAGCTGAAACAACATGTTTGCCTGTGAGTATCCTGCTGTACTTATTCTCTCTCTGCTCAACAAAAATAAACTACCTGAAACCCTCTTATATTTTTCCTGAGAAAGGTCTTAATTTCCTTCACCCCCAAAAAGTTTTTGCTTTCCTCCTCCTCTGAGTTTCTGCACCAGCACTTCTCTGTCCCACTCCATTGCTAACTCCTCTCCAGATTTTCGGGGCTATTTCATTTTCTCCTGTTTTGGACAGTCCCAACCGTTTCTAAGCCTGCTGGCTCTCCCATCTCTGCTCCTTTTACGGTGGATCTCGCTGGACTTTCACTGCTCGGCTAATGCAGCTTTTACAGTTTTGAGAAGGTCTGAGGCGAGGTTTATGAGTCCTGTCTGTAGCCATTTAAGGTTATATTTAACGGCTGTTTCTCCTTATGTGTCTCATACATCACATAACAGACTGTATTTACATTACAGACGCCGGCCCGCAGTTTCTGCTCTCTGCCACAGGAGCAGGGATGGACCAGCTTCCTAAACCCCACTCTAATTACTCCAGGTTTTCAGCGGTGTGGGAGCAGAATCTGTTGTAGAAAGCCATCAACCAACCACATTTTTTCTGGCCCAAATGTTTATCATTAAATTGGTCTCAGAACTATTTTCATTCTCTGCCGTCTGACAAGTAAAACCTGATTTTAGTTTCACCGCAGCTTCCTGCATCAAGGCATCAGCTTTCATCCTCCTAATTATTCCGGACTAACATGTACTTCGGATTTTTTGCACTTTAGCCCTCTTCCATTTAGTAACAACGTAATAACGGCATTTAACTCCCAACCATGATGGGAGATTCGACTCCCATTTTCTGTCATTGCTGCAGCTTCACAGTCTGTTTTTAAACAGCTCACTCCATTTTGAGAATCAATAACGCAAGATATATATGGCTTTTCAGTTTCTCACAAAGTGGCACTTCAATATGTCCCACGGGGCCATCAGATGACCTAGGAAAACCTACACACATTCTCAGTCTTGGCTTGGCTTGACTTGAAATTAGTAAATCCCTTTTCTTTTCTCTCTCTCAGAAATAATGAGCTCTTTCTTTGCCTGGAATATATTTACATACCTCCACTGACACCAGACAAGGCAATGGGGAGAGCCTGGTTTAGATCAAACATAGCAAACCTTTGTGAAGAAAAGCTTTTTGTGAAAATATTTATATCCCCACTCCTTATAACAGGAAAATTCTTACCCAGATTCTCTTCTTTCTAGATAAAAATAAATGTGCTCAGGTACAGTTGGTGGTATTACATTAATTAGTACTATAACAATAATTATTAATGAATTAACATCTCAACATTCTTAGCAATGTGAATAATGAAATATAATTGCATATATTGTATTGGAAGTTCACAGCTAAATCAGATCATCAATAAATGAAAGAAAATTAAGCTACGGTGATCTACACAAGCTGTGGATTAGACAAAAATTGATGTCTTTGTGAAAAAGATCCATGTGACCAGGAGAGTACTAGGTAGGTGAAGACGTTTCCATCCAAAATAGACTTTTCTCAAAAAAAACCCAAAACATGCATGATGCATGTTAATAATGCATATTAGTGATATGCAGAGATGAATATCAATATCTGTAATTCGGTGTTTATCAGCTGGCGAATGCATTGGTACTTCCGAAATTCATAAGCAATACAAAAAAATTGGCTCTAGTGACAGTTCAGAGAACCATTTTTTTAGGTTAAAATTTTACCAGACAAAATTTGAATAGGACAGTGATAATTACAAAACACTGTTAGTGCTTGTAGTCTCCCAATGTTGTCATTCACCTCTATTTCACTTTTGCTGTTCAGCTCTGATGTGTGTCTACTTAATGTAGGTGTTCCCAGAAACTATGGGAAATATCAAAATTTTTTCGGCTTGTTCATGAGCAACATATACAAAAGATCTTGTTCAGTATTCCTAGCAGTTTCTGAACCATGCCTATCTACTTGCCTTTTAAAAAAAAATAATAAATCAATCATACCTGCACGAGCTTTTACAACAGTTATGGTGTAAATGTCAATCTCGGGCTATTCCTGCATGGTAATAGTTCTTCTAAATGCGTTACCAAGGCGCTATAAGGTATGTGCCACGTGTGACACATTCAGAAAAAAAGTATATTATGGGAGCAACGGAACAGATTATTCCAACGTTGTATTCGCTCGTAGTAAGCCTGTAGGAAATCAGATACAAGTGTGCACTTTCTGCTGACATCTCCGTGGACTCACAGTTTCCTCAGACGTGACAACATTGGAATAATGATTTTTTGAAAACATTTTATTGGTATAACTTGTGACACAGATGACAAGAGTCTATTATATTGCAGCTTTCAGGCATAAAGGGCAGAAGCTTTTCATCTAAAGATTTCAGAATTTTGCGATTGCATTTTACAAGTAAAAGAAGCAAGTGCCCTAAGTCCATTTTTCTACTTTTTTTTTCCTTTTCCTCAATAACTCATAGTTTTTATTAGTATTACTATTGAAATCAGATTTAAGAACCTGACTCTGCCCTCACCTATGCAAGCCCACTTAACTCTTTAGGCATCTCAGTGGAGATACCAACATCCAGCTGACGGCTCACTGGTTGGCTGGAGTTTGTCTATATGTTTCCATTTGCACCCAGGCAATTCTCCACCATCAAATAATATTAGAAAGTTCATTGTAAATGCAACTTCTCAGTAACCTGCTATGTTATAATTTTCTTCAGGGTATCGGTCTAGGGCACAGGACAGTTGACCTGAACTCAAAGCCTTGCTATGTGTTTTTTGATTCCTACCTTTCCTGTTGGCTTACTTTGTTGCATTAACTCTACAAAGTGTGGACTTTTATACATTCTCTCTTTTTTTTTTTGTCTGGCTTCAATTTAGCTACTGGCTCTTTAGGGCTCTACACTTCTCTGTAAGAGCATACCTAGCATAATAGGGCTCTGATTTTCTTGGCACCCTGGTGTACTAATATGTAGTGTTATGACTACTATACAGTGTAATGCTGAAATCAGCATAAAGCCTGTCCGAGCCCACTCTGACTGTGGCAAAGCCCAGAGCTAATAAAAACAGATAAAATACAGTTCTAAGAAAGTTCTATTTAACATGCCAGCTATTAGTATCTGGCGGTAGATAAATATCAAATATTAATATTTTTATTAACTGAGAATTCAGAAAGTAATCTAATTAGCACCCTAATGAAGAAAAATGTTTGCCAAAGAATTAATCACACCTTGCTATAGTTCACTCCATTAGTTTTGACATCTTCATTTTAAGGAACTGCCTCTGCATCCCGTTCTGGGCACCATTAAATGCAACTAATTGGGAGGAAACAGCTGTTGTTGTATCATTTACTATGACCAAGACGGAGATGTTGTTACAAAGGTTTTTGTTATAAATATTCTCAAGACAGATTCTGGTAATTCTGGAAGTCAACAGGCTCTAGCGAGAGAGCGTCCACAAATATATATTCTCCTTGGCATGGAGACAGGGAGGGATTTCTCCACTCTCTGCTTTCTGCTGGCTCTAAGCCACCCCTTGAGCTTGTTCATGCCTTGGGGTCTTCACAGCAGCTGTAATGGGCGTGATGGGAGCTGGAAATAATGGTTGTAAGAAAGGAAAGATATTTTCCATGTCACTTATCTAGACCTTGGTTGCAAACAGAAAGGACTTGCATGGACGTGTCTCAGAGAACAACACACCAAACAACAGGAAAACAAAGTGATGAGGTTTTTCCAGCCCATCCTGTGTAAGCTAGCAGGGTTATTTCCTAGAATAGACACTGAAGTCAATTTTCCAGATGAGTTTTAAGGCTCTCAAGTGATGAAATACCCTGGGTGTTTTTTTTATGATACTTCTTTACCTGTTATCCTTATGTTCAACCTTCATTTTTCTTTTTCTTACTTTTCATGAAATTACCTCAGGTTATGAAATTAAGCATGTTACATCATTTAATTGCTCTCTTCTCTGACTCTGCAGCATAAAAAGTAGGAAAAAAAAGACTAGCAAAAGAGAACTAACAGATGTCGCAGTTGGAATAAAGCAATGCTAATTATTTATACTTTATGAAAAAATCCCATTTGATATTTGTAAGTTTAATGTCACACCACATAGAAATATTGATAATAATAGTATATAGAGCCTTCATAGTCTGTAGGCATAATTGTTTTGCCTTTACATTGCCTTATTTTGCATAAGGGGAAAATCAATTGCAGGTTTTAAATGAATTGTTTGAAGTTAGCAATCCTACTTCTTGCAGAGTGAGGAGTCAGAAAGTCACTGTCTGCTGCCCGTCCCTTTGCCCTAAATCTCACCTTTCTCTTCGCTGTCCTATAATCTAATTAATATATATGTGCATGTCAAACACAACACATACCATAATATAAGATGTGGTTGTGCTTTTGATTATGAAGGACAGTAAAAGCTAAACACCTCTAAAACCCTAAAGCAAAAATAGAAGTAAGCAGTATTATATGAGTAGGGGTTTAAGGAAAAAGAAAATGTATGAGATGACAGAGAAGATCCAAGGAATTATCTACCTTGCCAGGCTATAAAATGAAGTGGAAAGAAGCAGCCATAAAACACTAAGTAGGAGAGGTGGCTTCATTTCTGCACCAGTTTGTAGAGCTTTTAAGTTGCATACCTTTGCTACATCCCTACACAGCATGTATGCTGCCAAAGATAGAACATTATTTAAATTTCCTCCAGCCTCCCCATCCTTTAAGCACCACTGATAGGTAGTGTAACAGTAATCCTCACCTTCTCTCTCTTGCATTTTCTCTGAGTCTCTTTAGTAGCTCATATTCATGTGTTTCCAATAATGAAGGCTTTCTGCTGATAAAACTCTTACATATTTAAATGGCATTTTCAAGAAATGTAGTCTTCTCTTCTAAACTTCCAGTCAAGACAAGCAAAAAAAAAAGCCCAATTTAAAGGAAAGAGGCTATCAACCAGATGGGCAAAAATATGTTCTCTGTGTGCCTGCACTAAAATGAGAGAAGATATAAAGCAGGATGAATTGGTCTTCTAAAACCTGTTAATGTTGTCTCTTTACTGTCCTTTTTCTTTCATAATACTCAAAAAATGTTTTTTTCTTGAGTAAAAAGTCAGGCTGGAAACCAAGCCTCCCTCCAACCTCAGCTGGTAAATCCTGGGAATTGAGAGTGCAGCAGGACTGCAAAAGGTATTCTTGAGAAATTTTGTCTTCAAATTGCCAGAACCAAATCATCCCCAGGACCAGTGGAACCAGGGATTTGGAAAAGTGATTCACTCGGTCAGAACTGTGTGTCTACATTCAAACATCTAAATAAAAGGTCTAATTTAGTATCATGCTGAGAAACCAATGTCCTCCTTCAGACTTAATGAGACCATTCAATGAGATGCCTCAGTGTAGCTAAGGAGCATAAGTTAAGGCAATCATTTTTCAAAAAGTTTCTTCAAAAGCTTTGATTGCTTAGTGGAACCAGACCTCTCTGTAAAGCTTACTCATTACTAGGGCTGTAGGAACAATACCTATATTATCAAGTCAAAGTTAACAACGGCATTTTGATGGAGAACCCAAACCACAATTCATTCCTAGCAGGAGCTAGTCCTGAACGGTTTACCCTAGAAAAGCAAGTGCTTCAGTGCTGTTTGGCGTTTCAGAAATATTCCTTGTTGGAAATGCTGTGGAGAAGGAACCTGCTCCATGGGGAGCCGGGATGCTTCCGTCAGTCCTTCAGGGTCTCTCTGAGACCTGGGCTCAACACAGAAAGAACAGAGACTATTATGTGAGACACAAAGAGAAGAGATGGAATGATCAGAGTCTTCCCAAAACCATTTTTCATACAAATATCCAGGCAATAAAGGATAAAAAAAGGATTATTGAAGACTTTTTTTTCCTCTGAAAGTACAAGAGTACTCTTAGTACAAGAGACTAACATCTCTCCTACATCAGAAAAACGTGGACTGACATAAATAATCTACTTAAATCTAATCAAGCCCTGATTTATAGTGCAGAGCTTTTCCCACATCCATGGATATAAGGCAAATACACTGAAATCAGAGTAAGCACACCAAAATCAGCTTCCTTGCACTGGTGTAAAACCAACATGAATGACAGGAGAATCAGGCCAAGTAAGAAAGAAAAGAGAGGGCAAAGTACAAGCTGGCTCCAGGGAGCAGGGAGGGGAAAAGAAGCTCCAAAACAACACTGAAAAATGTTTTTGCTTTCCTGTCCCTACCATTGAACACACCAAAAAAAACCTCCCAAGGGACCGACAGAGGAAGAGATCATTGTGGAAACTTCACGACACTTTAAAATGCATTTTATTTCACCCACATTCATCTGAAAGACTGGAAAAAAGAGATAAGAGGAGGAGAGAAAATGGTATGAGGAATAAAATATTAACATATGCACAAATGTCAGAAGCACAAATAATTGAATATTTGATATTTTGACTCTTTCAAGCTTTGTGATTCCCAAAAGCACTTCTAGGTGCCTGTATTTTTGACTGAATGAATTAAATTTACATTAATATCTTTCCTTTCACTTATGTAAGATCTTAAGGCATTTTACCAACTTGGGAGAGGTGAATCACCAATAATTACAAGGTAGAGTGAAAAGGAGCTTCCCCTTCTTTCACTCTTTTTCTGACATTTCACTATTTCTCATTACCCTGTCCGGAAAACAGCAGTGCACAGACAAAAGGTCTAATTCACCTAAAAAAAATGTAGGTGGGATGAAAGTTTCTCTGCTGGACATCATCGTACCCACAGGGATTAAGATCCTCTTTTCACTGTGGCACTGGGTGTACCATCTCCCCCTTCCCATCCCTGCTGAATGAGACAGTTTGTCATTAGAGACATTAGGAAAACATTCACCTGGAGTCCTGGAAATACCATCACAACCTGAGAAAAGGGTTTTTTTTTCTTTTCTTTCCCAAGTATTTTAAAAAAAATTATCAATAAATAATAGTGGTTACTGAGAAAGACTATCTGCCTGCCTGGCGGCACAGGAACCTCTCCAGAGAACATACATTAATCTAATTTAAAATTTTAATTTTGTATGTGCTGTTCATTTCTACATGCTTTTTCATGTAGCAAGCTATGAAGCAATGAAATTCACTTTAATTTTCCACTTCTCTTGGATGCAATGACAAGCTTAGGCTGATTCAGCAGAGTAGAAATAATTTTGACACTTGCAGTTACCAGATGAGGTTTAATATAGGGATTCAAGCTCTCATGGGAAATCTGCAAGTGCTTGCAGATTCATAAGTTTATCCATAAATGTTTAAGAATCTGCAAGTATTAGAGGACAATTTTCAAATTAAAAAAAAAAAAGTAAAAGAAGAAGAAAAAACCCTTTTAAGCATTTCGGGAATTTAACATAACACGTACCGCTAACAAAAATTCACCTCATTGATAGTAAAGCTGATCCACAGACAAAACTGTTTTGTTAGATATATTACCAGTTCTCCTCTTAAGAATAATGATTACGTCTCGCTGCAAAGCCTGCAGTATATCTGTGTGCAGATATGCATCTCCCTCTCCGAACACAAAAGCAGCCCTCTTTGAAGGCTAAGTGATTAAATCCTCCTCCTACAACGTTTCCCCAGGTGGATCTATTCTGCTAAAGCCCTCGAGCAAATCCAGATTTGGGTTTTGGAGAAAAACCTGCCAAGCAGGGCTGCGTCTGGAGGAATGTGTAACGTGTTGATGCCCCAGCTTTCCTCCAAAATTCCAGCTGCCAGTAGCCTGGGGCCGTGGGTGCTGGCAGCTCCCCCGCGCCCGCCAGCATGCAGGGCGTGCGGAAATAAACCACGCAAGGAAAAAAACAACAGAGAAACACCATTGCACCCCAGCGCTCCCTGATCCGAGCGTGAATATGTACAGCTGATTTCTGAGGGCTGCGACTGCCTGAGTTTGCTGTAACCTTTCATGCTTCCCGCTTCTCCCTCTATTTTTATCCCAGCTGGATACTTTTTTGACAGGCCGGCGGCAGGGCGTGCGGAAATAAACCACGCAAGGAAAAAAACAACAGAGAAACACCATTGCACCCCAGCGCTCCCTGATCCGAGCGTGAATATGTACAGCTGATTTCTGAGGGCTGCGACTGCCTGAGTTTGCTGTAACCTTTCATGCTTCCCGCTTCTCCCTCTATTTTTATCCCAGCTGGATACTTTTTTGACAGGCCGGCGGCAGATCAGCTCCCCGGGAGCGGGTGCCAGTCGGGGGACTGGTTGGAGATCACCAACTCCATTGCCATGGCTGCTCGGTGGTTTAACAGCCTTCGGGTACCCGCTGGGTTCAAACCACCCGGCTCTGCAGAGGGACCCGAGTCCCCAGGGATAACATTCCCCTCCCGGACCGGCTCTCACTGCCCCTCTTGCCCAAACTGCCTTTGCAAATGTTTCCTGCCATACCAGAGCTTTGGTCAGCTTTGGCCGTGTTGCCATGTCATGATACTCCTCGGTATCCCACAAATTAGCTTGAAACCACTTTTCTGAAAGCAGGCTGCTTCAGAGGCTGGTCAGTGAGGGTTGGCGTGCTTCAAGATCCCTCGTGGGGAAAGCACTCGCATCGTGTGCTGTTAGCTTACCGAAAGAGAAATCTCAGTCGTCATATTACAGTTCAATTTCTGCAGAAGATGCTGACAGGGGCTAACATTTTACAATTCTGATATATTGGTTTTGTTGTTATGTAGATTACAGAAAGCCTTGGTCGAACTGTACCCCCCCCACCCCCTAACTTGTTTTAAGCACTTAAAAACACACTCCTGGAGCCAAGCTCTGCCCTACTCAGAGTATCTGAATGTCCTCCACGTGCTCCAGACAACATTGCAGTCTGCTCAGACACCTAAGCTACTCATCTTAAGATACTTGACGTGAATATACTCGACAATCTTCCCCTCCCTTTTTAATCTTATTTGGCTTTATTCACTCTTACCATGTAACGGCTTTAATGAGAATGGACCTCCATCACTGCAGTGTTTTGTTTGAAAATTGCTATTTATAGAAATTTCTACATGTTGCTGGTCACAGCACCTAGAGATTAATATTTGGGGTGACTATGCAAACACATAGTAAAGGAGAGCATCAGTAAAATGTTCAGAAACGGGGGCAGGGAGGGTATGGATAAGGAATGGCTACTATCACCTACGATGCAGGTGTAAAATTTATGCAGAGGGAGATAAATGATTTACTTAAAACTATACTGCAAGTCTATGGCATGGAGAATTAAATCCCGGTCTCGAAGCCTCAATACCTTAACCAGAAACTCATCTTTCCCAGCATGTAAATATTTGTAAGCAGAATTTTTCTGTTTAACAACTTGATGTTTTGTATGCTAAAAGATTAAACTTCCTATCTGTGAATTTCTGAGTCCTGGCCCCAGAGTCACAGCATCTTATTATGAACAAGAAGGAGCAGGCAATACATTGGAAGCTATTGCTACTTTTATCTTCTGCAAGATTTTCTCTAGGATCTGTCATCCATGCATCAGCCTATTCCCCAGTGGGAGCAGGTGGCTGTTTCTCACAAACATGCAATAAATGGTATTACCAAAAGCTACATAAATAAAAAATAAACACCACAAGATATTTCATGGCGTCTGGAATTATACCGAGGCAGGGAGGGGTTTGTGATGGAAGGGGACAAGCCGGTTATACTTTAGCAGTGCATAAATTAAAGGATTAATGCCCGGGGTATTGTGGCAAGGGCTAAAAGTGTTTGTCTGCAGCGAGAGGAAATGGGCTTCAGGATCGTTATATTTTCCCAAGCACAATGATAAAAGACGTGCGTTCAGTCTCTGGAGATGTTTCCCACTCGTAACATACCTCCATAAAATCTGCCTTAGGTTACTTTGTTGTGACTGCCATTTGGTAGGTAGTTTCTCTAGAAAAAGACATACAGCCTCTCCATTTTGCTGAGTGTGCAGTGTATTTACATCCCCATTCCTGATCCAAAGCCTGGTATAGACCAATCAGGTCAAGGTTAAAGGTTTGTTTAACCTTTAGGATGGACTTTAGAATTAAAAAATGAATAAGTAACTTAAGGCTCCTCAAAACTGTAGTATTCTCAACATGAGGTGACACATACAGGAATAAAGTTGAAAGGTTGTTTTTTCCCTAAATTAAATAATTCTTAATACAGGGTATAAAACAAAGGTTGTCTTAAGGCACAGAAAACCTGTTGGCAATGCTTCACAAGTAGTACAAAATGTGGAGGATGTTTTACATAGGTGAAGGCAGCAACACTGGCTCAGTGTTTTACACATCAGCTGAATTTTTGTGTGTGTTTATACAGTGCTACGACTTATTCATTTAAAACACTAAGTGCAAATAATTTCTTTTCTACCACTGACTGTCCATATTCATCATATGCATTACCCCTTCTTAAAGTGGGCAAAAAAATGTTTAAAAAAATGGCACAACGATGCTGAATTACTACTTTTTAATGCTCTTGAAAAGAAGGGAAAAATGGGTTTGCTGTGTCCACAGAGAGTGGGACAAGAAGTAAAGAGCTTAAATTGCAGGGAGGGGGTTTCTGCTCAAGCATTACAGAATTTTTCTGAAGTAGGAGGAGGCTGCAGGTCTTCAGCAGTGTACAAAAAAGCTAGATAAACAAGGAAGGATGTTTAGTTGATCAGGTCTTAGGGAAGAGAGATGGACTAGATGATTCTTGATTGCATGACATGTTCTTAAATGATGCCCTTGAACCCATTTTCTTTTTTCCATCTTCCAGTTCTAATATGTGATGCCAAATTACCTCAAGGAAGCTGAAAGGTTTGTAGGCAGAAATGTCCACTCTCTTCAAAAAGAACTGGGCAATAAAAAAGGGAAGCCCAAGAATTTTTTTTTTTTTTTTAAGAACTTGACTAGATACAAAATAATGAGTTGGGTTTTTTCTTATCATTTTGCTAAGGGATCCTATTGCACTCTGTAAATTGTTGAAAGATTGGACTGATAAAACCTGCTAAGCCTAAGATGTCTGACTAAAAGCAGATACAATAGGTCAGAAATAAAAAAAAAGTGTATAAAATCTTAGGTATCCAATAAATAGCTATCTATAAACAACAAGAGGTTTTACATGGACACGCACTTTTAAAATATGTTTTATGTGCTTATTATTTTTAAAAGCTTTATTTTGTTTTATAATTGCAGAATTATTTTGTTTTATAATTGCAGAATTATTGACAATGAAGACAGTTTTGCCTTGGGTAGGGTGGCAATATTTCCAAAAGCCTCAGAGGATTACTAGCTCTATAGCATTTTTTTTTTTTAGTGAAAGGTGTGGCATCCCTTTGCTGGCCGTAGCTCATGCTCCTGAGATTTGTGGCAGGAGACATTTCTGGAAAAGGATTTGAAAGAAAGCAGGATGCAGATTAGACATCAGGTCTTTGCAGTCAATAGGAGTCTTCATATTGATTTCAGGTAGTTTATGTATTATTTAAAGATATAGTTGCAAACATGTCAGGAATCATTTGAGAAGGCACAGACTAAAAGCAAGGTAAAGTAACCCCTCTCTTGTGGGAAACTCTCTCCACTTGAATGTTGGTCACCATTTCTGCAGATATTTCATTCGAAGCCACCGAGGCGAAG